>NC_080546.1:70815862-71109450 GCF_028640845.1 Ahaetulla prasina | reverse complement strand
GATTTCATCCTGATGTTATGCAAATCTTTCCAAGGCCCCTCACATGATCAGATTCATGCCTGATATATATTAGACCTGGTTCACCGCCTCTGGTCAGATGTGCACTTCCTCATTCCATCAGCCGAATATTCGGTTGTTATTAAAGAGAGTCTAGAGCAAGACCACTGTATCAGATTGCCTGTAATCCTCTTGTATTCAATCTGATGGGCTTGCTGGTCATACCTGGCTCCTTGCTGCGTGACAGTGCCCGAGCTCCTATGATATTATTGAGACCCCAGACTTTTAGTCATACTTTATCTGCCATCTTCCGCTACATCACTAGCTCAGTTCATGGCTTCCATGACGGCCTTGGACCTGACCCAAGTAGTTGATGGCCCTACTCACATCACTCTGACCTGATTTTGTCTCTGGTCAGTGGTTGAGATCTGGACTTAAAGGAAATAGTCATTGAACCTTTGTCATGGTCAGATCACTCTCTTTCTTTCTTTCTCATTAGCATTTATATACAATCCATCCTGGTTTCCACTTGGAACAAAGGCAGAACAGTGCCTCAAGTGGGTTTACTCCCCTGACGCCTTTCCCCCTCGGGCCTCCTTGGCAAGGGAGGGGGCTCTTTCAGGCCAGGCTTGATCTCCGTCTGATGAGGCTTCGGAAGCATCCTGACAGTAGTCTTCTGGGTGAAATCAGGCAGCACCAGCCCTGGAGGCTGAACTTTCTTCCTGACCTCCAATGGAACTGGGGAATATGTCACAATCTAAGGCAAGACCTGCGTGGTTCGCTGAGTGGCTGAGGAACTGGATGGATGGGAGTCAGAGAAGAGGACTTCCTGGTTGCCCCATCGATGCATTGATCTATGGACGGGACTCCTTGCTGTCCTTCTTCAGGTAGGGCAACTTTTTCAGCATATGATCCATCCTGTCGTGGAGAGTGAGTGTTGGAACTGGAAGGAGATCCTATCAAGAAAGTAGGAGATTTGCAACTCCAGGTTGAAAGGAGCGGTCCTTGGTGCTCCCAGCTTTCTTTCTTTCTCATTAGCATTTATATACAATCCATCCTGGTTTCCACTTGGAACAAAGGCAGAACAGTGCCTCAAGTGGGTTTACTCCCTGACGCCTTTCCCCCTCGGGCCTCCTTGGCAAGGGAGGGGGCTCTTTCAGGCCAGGCTTGATCTCCGTCTGATGAGGCTTCGGAAGCATCCTGACAGTAGTCTTCTGGGTGAAATCAGGCAGCACCAGCCCTGGAGGCTGAACTTTCTTCCTGACCTCCAATGGAACTGGGGAATATGTCACAATCTAAGGCAAGACCTGCGTGGTTCGCTGAGTGGCTGAGGAACTGGATGGATGGGAGTCAGAGAAGAGGACTTCCTGGTTGCCCCATCGATGCATTGATCTATGGACGGGACTCCTTGCTGTCCTTCTTCAGGTAGGGCAACTTTTTCAGCATATGATCCATCCTGTCGTGGAGAGTGAGTGTTGGAACTGGAAGGAGATCCTATCAAGAAAGTAGGAGATTTGCAACTCCAGGTTGAAAGGAGCGGTCCTTGGTGCTCCCATCTTTCTTTCTTTCTTTCTTTCTTTCTTTCTTTCTTTCTTCTTTCTCTCTCTCTCCCTTTCTTTCTCTCTCTCTCTTCCTTTCTTTCTCATTAGCATTTATATACAATCCATCCTGGTTTCCACTTGGAACAAAGGCAGAACAGTGCCTCAAGTG
Source organism: Ahaetulla prasina (assembly GCF_028640845.1). Classification (NCBI taxonomy): domain Eukaryota; kingdom Metazoa; phylum Chordata; class Lepidosauria; order Squamata; family Colubridae; genus Ahaetulla; species Ahaetulla prasina. The sequence goes on along the minus strand of NC_080546.1, from coordinate 71,107,743 downwards.
GGTTTACTCCCCTGACGCCTTTCCCCCTCGGGCCTCCTTGGCAAGGGAGGGGGCTCTTTCAGGCCAGGCTTGATCTCCGTCTGATGAGGCTTCGGAAGCATCCTGACAGTAGTCTTCTGGGTGAAATCAGGCAGCACCAGCCCTGGAGGCTGAACTTTCTTCCTGACCTCCAATGGAACTGGGGAATATGTCACAATCTAAGGCAAGACCTGCGTGGTTCGCTGAGTGGCTGAGGAACTGGATGGATGGGAGTCAGAGAAGAGGACTTCCTGGTTGCCCCATCGATGCATTGATCTATGGACGGGACTCCTTGCTGTCCTTCTTCAGGTAGGGCAACTTTTTCAGCATATGATCCATCCTGTCGTGGAGAGTGAGTGTTGGAACTGGAAGGAGATCCTATCAAGAAAGTAGGAGATTTGCAACTCCAGGTTGAAAGGAGCGGTCCTTGGTGCTCCCATCTTTCTTTCTTTCTCATTAGCATTTATATACAATCCATCCTGGTTTCCACTTGGAACAAAGGCAGAACAGTGCCTCAAGTGGGTTTACTCCCCTGACGCCTTTCCCCCTCGGGCCTCCTTGGCAAGGGAGGGGGCTCTTTCAGGCCAGGCTTGATCTCCGTCTGATGAGGCTTCGGAAGCATCCTGACAGTAGTCTTCTGGGTGAAATCAGGCAGCACCAGCCCTGGAGGCTGAACTTTCTTCCTGACCTCCAATGGAACTGGGGAATATGTCACAATCTAAGGCAAGACCTGCGTGGTTCGCTGAGTGGCTGAGGAACTGGATGGATGGGAGTCAGAGAAGAGGACTTCCTGGTTGCCCCATCGATGCATTGATCTATGGACGGGACTCCTTGCTGTCCTTCTTCAGGTAGGGCAACTTTTTCAGCATATGATCCATCCTGTCGTGGAGAGTGAGTGTTGGAACTGGAAGGAGATCCTATCAAGAAAGTAGGAGATTTGCAACTCCAGGTTGAAAGGAGCGGTCCTTGGTGCTCCCATCTTTCTTTCTTTCTTTCTTTATTTATTTGATATTTATATTTCTATTTTAATAATTCGCTAGAATAAGTTTTTAAATTATTTTAATTTGTATATTGATATTGATTTTCCTGTAAATCTGAGTCCTTAGATCTATAAATCTAATAATAAATAATAAATAAACGGAAGCTCCTCCTCCGTATCTTCCGTCTAGCTCCTCCCACAGCTTCCATAATGGGATCCTGACTTTTACTTTGAGACTGTTGCTCTTCTTTACGCTCCTCTTGTCACCCTTTGCTCTTGTGGTTTCTCTAATACTGGCAGCAATAAAGGCTCTTGGATCACCCTTCTTGAGTCTCTTGAAGTTTTCTATCACTTCTATTTCGACTTTCAAAACTGTAGAAAGAAAATCCTTTGCCTTTAAAACAGTGTCAATTCTATATCTCCTTCCTTGATAGAATAGTGTCAGTCCAACTGGCACCTCCCATCTGAATTGAATCTGATGTTTTTTAAGTTCTTGTGTAAAAAAAGCAAATTCCTTCCTGTCTCTTAACATCTTTGAAGGAATCTCTTTCAACACCTTCAACTCCTGTTCTCCAATTTTTAAAGTTGTCTGATATGAAACTTGCAGAATTTGATTTCTCATAGTCCTTTTCACAAAATAAACCACAATGTCAGCTTTCTCTGTCTTGCAATCCAAGAATTAACTCTATATATTTTATCAATTTGGTAAGCTACCTCTTGGGGTCCACTTCAATAAATTCAGCCAATGCTTCTGATATAATTTTCTTAAGTCTTCTCCACGCTCTTCTTGCATACCACAATTCTAAGAGCTCCTTCCATAAGTTTATATTGTAACTTCCTGACCTCCAATGGAACTGGGAAGACATCACAATCAGAGGCCTTTCCCTCTCGGGCCTCCTTGGCAAGGGAGGAGGCTCTTTCAGGGGGCTCATTTTGATCTCTGTCTGAGAAGGCCTTGGAGGCATCCTGACCATAGTCTTCTGGGCCAAATCAGGCAGCACCAGTGCTTGATGCTGAACCTTCTTCCTGACCTCCAATGGAACTGGGGAAGACGTCACAATCAGAGGCCTTTCCCTCTCAGGCCTCCTTGGCAAGGGAGGAGGCTCTTTCAGGGGGCTCTTTTTGATCTCCGTCTGAGGAGGCCTTGGAGGCGTCCTGACAGTAGTCTTCTGGGCCAAATCAGGCAGAACCAGCGCTGGAGGCTTGAACCTTCTTCCTGACCTCCAATGGAACTGGGGAAGACGTCACAATCCGAGGCCTTTCCTCTCGGGCCTCCTTGGCAAGGGAGGGGCTCTTTTGATCTCCGTCTGAAGAGGCCTCAGAGGCCTCCTGACAGTAGTCTTCTGGGCCAAATCAGGCAGCACCAGTGCTTGATGCTGAACCTTCTTCCTGACCTCCAATGGAACTGGGAAGACGTCACAATCAGAGGCCTTTCCTCTCGGGCCTCCTTGGCAAGGAGGAGGCTCTTTCAGGGGCTCTTTCAGGGGCTCTTTCAGGGGCTCTTTCAGGGGCTCTTTCAGGGGCTCTTTCAGGGGCTCTTTCAGGGGGCTCATTTTGATCTCTGTCTGTGTAGGCCTTGGAGGCATCCTGACCATAGTCTTCTGGGCCAAATCAGGCAGCACCAGTGCTTGATGCTGAACCTTCTTCCTGAACTCCAATGGGACTGGGAAGACATCACAATCAGAGGCCTTTCCCTCTCGGGCCTCCTTGGCAAGGGAGGAGGCTCTTTCAGGGGGCTCATTTTGATCTCTGTCTGAGAAGGCCTTGGAGGCATCCTGACCATAGTCTTCTGGGCCAAATCAGGCAGCACCAGTGCTTGATGCTGAACCTTCTTCCTGACCTCCAATGGAACTGGGGAAGACGTCACAATCAGAGGCCTTTCCCTCTCAGGCCTCCTTGGCAAGGGAGGAGGCTCTTTCAACACCTTCAACTCCTCTTCTCCAATTTTTAAAGTTGTCTGATATGAAACTTGCAGAATTTGATTTCTCATAGTCCTTTTCACAAAATAAACCACAATGTCAGCTTTCTCTGTCTTGCAATCCAAGAATTAACTCTATATATTTTATCAATTTGGTAAGCTACCTCTTGGGGTCCACTTCAATAAATTCAGCCAATGCTTCTGATATAATTTTCTTAAGTCTTCTCCACGCTCTTCTTGCATACCACAATTCTAAGAGCTCCTTCCATAAGTTTATATTGTAATATCACAACCTGATCTTCATTTTGATCCACTTTTTTTTTCTGAACACCTTTCATTTCGTCTTCTAAATGCTTATTTGACTGAGAGATCTGTTGCATTTCCACTTCCAATCCTTCAATTTTTTACTCAGTCCTTGAACTGCCATAAGAATATCTTCTCTTATTTTTGCATTAAAATTCTCCATCATCTCTTTTGCCTATCTTCAGAAAGTTTTAATTGTTCTTTCAATATTTCCTCAAGACTTGGTTCAGATCCTTCTTCCAGAAGGCTTTAAAGGTTTAGCTGCCATTCTGTCTTCAAAAGAATCAGGAATTCAAACTTAATAACTCTCCTTCCTCCTCCTACCATTCTTTCCTTGTTTAATTACACATCTAGCATTTTATTTTTATAGGTTTTTTTAAAAAGTATAATATGCAGTAAAGATGGCACTTAATTTCATTCTATGAGGCGCCATGACAATAAAGTAAACTAGTTTACTCCACTGAGGCCTTTCCCTCTCGGGCCTCCTTGGCAAGGGAGGAGGCTCTTTCAGGGGGCTCATTTTGATCTCTGTCTGAGAAGGCCTTGGAGGCATCCTGACCATAGTCTTCTGGGCCAAATCAGGCAGCACCAGTGCTTGATGCTGAACCTTCTTCCTGACCTCCAATGGAACTGGGGAAGACGTCACAATCAGAGGCCTTTCCCTCTCAGGCCTCCTTGGCAAGGGAGGAGGCTCTTTCAGGGGGCTCTTTTTGATCTCCGTCTGAGGAGGCCTTGGAGGCATTCTGACCATAGTCTTCTGGGCCAAATCAGGCAGCACCAGTGCTTGATGCTGAACCTTCTTCCTGACCTCCAATGGAACTGGGGAAGACGTCACAATCCGAGGCAAGGCCTGCATGGTTCGCTGAGTGGCTGAGGTACTGGATGGATGAGAGTCAGAGAAGAGGACTTCCTGGTTGCCCCACCAATGCAGGTCATTATTATTGATCTGTGGACCGGACTCCTTGCTGTCCTTCTTCTTTAGGTAGGGCAACTTTTTCAGCATACAATCCATCCTGGTTTCCACTTGGAACAAAGGCAGAACAGTGCCTCAAGTGAGTTTACTCCCCTGAGGCCTTTCCCCCTCATGCCTCCTTGGCAAGGGAGGGGCTCTTTCAGGCCAGACTTGCTCTCCGTCTGAAGAGGCCTCAGAGGCCTTTCCCTCTCAGGCCTCCTTGGCAAGGGAGGAGGCTCTTTCAGGGGCTCTTTCAGGGGCTCTTTCAGGGGCTCATTTTGATCTCTGTCTGAGAAGGCCTTGGAGGCATCCTGACCATAGTCTTCTGGGTGAAATCAGGCAGCACCAGTGCTTGATGCTGAACCTTCTTCCTGACCTCCAATGGAACTGGGAAGACATCACAATCAGAGGCCTTTCCCCTCATGCCTCCTTGGCAAGGGAGGGGCTCTTTTGATCTCCGTCTGAAGAGGCCTCAGAGGCCTTTCCCCCTCATGCCTCCTTGGCAAGGGAGGGGCTCTTTCAGGCCAGACTTGCTCTCCGTCTGAAGAGGCCTCAGAGGCCTCCTGACAGTAGTCTTCTGGGCCAAATCGGGCAGCACCAGCACTAGAGGCTGAACCTTCGTCCTGACCTCCAATGGAACTGGGGAAGACATCACAATCAGAGGCCCAGACTTTCTGAGTGGGATTACTGGACTGCTGGACTCCTCAGATAGTCTACCACTTTGGTTGACAGCCAAGCCTCCTCTCATCATGTAGCTGATAGCACACTGTAACACTGTTTTTGACAATGTTTTCCTCCTTCCCCCTTGACCTCTTCTCTTCTTTTTCCTTCTTTCATCTTCTTTCTCTGGGTTTCTGCTCCCTTCCCTCCTCCTACCATTCTTTCCTTGTTTAATTACACATCTAGCATTTTATTTTTATTTATTTGTCAATCATATATAAGATAACAGGTATAATTATAAACATTATTTGGATACATGAAAAGAGTAAGTAAAAAAGGAATATTAGGACAGGGATGGTAAGCACGTAGGTGCACTTATGCACGCCCCTTACAGACCTCTTAGGAATGGGGTGAGGTCAACAGTAGACAGTTTAAGCCCAAAATTTGGAGTTTGGTGGCATTAGGTATTTTATTGCAAACAGAGGAGTGGAGGACTCTTCTTGTGAAATATCTGTGGACTCTCTCGATTGTATTTATGTCCGATATACAATGCGGGTTCCAGACAGATGAGCTGTATTCAAGAATTGGTCTAGCAAATGTTTTGTATGCTGTAGTTAGTAGTACAATATTAGGAGAGAAGAAGCTACGCAAGATTAGGTTAACAACTCTTAGTGGCTTTTTGGCAATGTTGTTACAGTGGGCTCTGGCACTTATATCTTTAAAAATGAGGACTCCAAGGTCCTTGACAGAATGAGGGTCATCTGTAAGGTGATGTCCATCTAATTTGTATTTTATGTTTTGATTTTTTTTGCCAATGTGCAAGACAGAGCATTTGTTGGTTGAGATTTGAAGTTGCCACTTGTTAGATCAATCTGACACACAGTCAAGTTCTTTTTGAAGGGTACTAGCATTGTCTGTAGTATTGAATAGTTTAACATCGTCAGCGAAGAGAACACCGTTGTTTTCAGTATGATCAAAGGTCATTTATGTAAAGTATGAAGAGTGTTGGACCTAAAACACTGTCTTGGGGAACATCACTATTAACAGGTACAGGATTTGATAGAGCGCTTCCTAGGATCCATGGTATGGATCGTAGCCCTGCCAGAAAACTCACTAGGTAGGAACTTTGATCAGGGATGAAAATGAAATGGAGGCAGTATCTCTCCTTTCTCAAATAGCTCATGGATGTGATCCCCGATTAGCTGCTTTGTTCTACTATAGCTTCTGCTTTTAGAACTATTATTCACCCATCTATTCAATGCAATTGGCCAAGACCCCTTCATATAGGATGTCTATGCTTCCTAGAGATTGGCACTGTACCTATGTGATCCATTCTATTAACACTGGTAGAACAGCTAATTATCATAACAGAAAAGGAATAGATGGAGATATTTCTTCATATTTTAATCTGACTACTAGATATTTCGGCAAGGCCTCCCAGTGAGATTTTGCCATTAAAATTAAGATTTTTAAATTTATTTTATTTATTTATTTATTTATTTAGTCAAGCATTTCTGACAGATATACGTATAAACATTATTATGAATACATGAAGTTGATACGAATAAATGGGGACAGTAGGACAGTAGGCACGTTGGTGCGCTTATGCACAGCCCTCTTAGGAACAAGGTGAGGTCTACGGTAGACAATCTAAGGTTAAAGTTTTCGGGGTTTGGGGAAGAAACCACAGAGTCAGGTAGTGCATTCCAGACATTGACCACTCTGTTGCTGAAGTCGTATTTCTTGCAATTGAGTTGGAGCGGTTTACCTTAAGTTTGTATCTATTGTGTGCTCATGTATTGTTGCGGTTGAAGCCGAAGTAGTCATTGACAGTTAGAATGTTGTAGCAGATAATTTTATGTACTACGCTTAGGTCAAACCGAAGGCGGTGTAGTTCTAAGGTGTCTAAACCCAAAATTTCAAGCCTGGTGGCATAAGGTATTCTGTTGCAAGCAGAGGAGTGGAGGACTCTTCTTGTGAAATAACTCTGGACTTTCTCAATTGTATTAATGTCCGATATGCAGTGCGGGTTCCAGACAGATGAGCTGTATTGGAGAATTGGTCTATCAAATGTTTTGTATGCCCTCTCTCTCCCCACCCCTCTATGTATATGTTTCCAGATCCAGTTAAGAGAAGAGTTGGAAATACTTTTCTTCCATGTAAATATATACTGCCCTTGTTTCTATTTCAATATTATTCTGCTCATAGTCTGATATGAAATCTTAATCAAATATTCTAAAAGCAAAATTCAGTAGTGGTTACCAGCAAGAGAGAATCAAAGTTCTTCAAGCAGGTTTAGAAAAATTATTCACAGAAAGAGAAATTTGACATTTTTATTTATTTATTTATTTATTAAACTATTATTGCTTGGTCTCAGAGATCTTCCTGATGACTTTGGAGAGGAGTTGACTCCTAATAAAACCCGGCTTGATCCGATGGCCACACTGCCGAAAGATTTCTTTCATTGAGTCAGCTGCAGCCTGAACCACCCAGACTTCGCAATCAGCTTGCAGATCCCGGAGACCAGAAAAAATATCCAGAACTTTGAAACTCACCGAAAAACTTCTTCAATTTGTTTGGAAGTCACCACAACCAGTTTCATGTATTGCATGCAGCAGCCAAGGCATATAACCTTCTCCCTGACTTCCAATGGAACTAGGGAAGACTTCACAATCAGAGGCCTTTCCTTCTCAGGCCTCCTTGGCAAGGTTGTGGGCTCTTTCAGGCCAGGCGTCCTGACAGTAGTTTTCAGAGCCAAATCAGGCAGCACCAGTACTTGAGGCTGAACCTTCTTCCTGACCTCCAATGGAACTGGGAAGACTTCACAATCAGAGGCCTTTCCCTCTCAGGCCTCCTTGGCAAGGGAGGGGGCTCTTTTTGATCTCCGTCTGAGGAGGCCTCGGAGGCGTCCTGACAGTAGTCTTCTGGGGAAAATCAGGCAGAACCAGCGCTGGAGGCTGAACCTTCTTCCTGACCTCCAATGGAACTGGGGAAGATGTCACAATCCGAGGCAAGGCCTGCATGGTTCGCTGAGTGGCTGACGTACTGGATGGATGAGAGTCAGAGAAGAGGACTTCCTGGTTGCCCCACCGATGCATTGATCTGTGGATGGGACTCCTTGCTGTCCTTCTTCAGGTAGGGCAACTTTTTCAGCATATGATCCATCCTGTCGTGGAGAGTGAGTGTTGGAACTGGAAGGAGATCCTATCAAGAAAGTAGGAGATTTGCAACTCCAGGTTGAAAGGAGCGGTCCTTGGTGCTCCCATCTTTCTTTCTTTCTTTCTTTCTTTCTTTCTTTCTTTCTTTCTTTCTTCTTTCTCTCTCTCTCCCTTTCTTTCTCTCTCTCTCTTCCTTTCTTTCTCCTTTTCTTTCCTTTCCTTTCCTTTTCTCTTTCTTTCTTTCTCATTAGCATTTATATACAATCCATCCTGGTTTCCACTTGGAACAAAGGCAGAACAGTGCCTCAAGTGGGTTTACTCCCCTGACGCCTTTCCCCCTCGGGCCTCCTTGGCAAGGGAGGGGGCTCTTTCAGGCCAGGCTTGATCTCCGTCTGATGAGGCTTCGGAAGCATCCTGACAGTAGTCTTCTGGGTGAAATCAGCAGCACCAGCCCTGGAGGCTGAACTTTCTTCCTGACCTCCAATGGAACTGGGGAATATGTCACAATCTAAGGCAAGACCTGCGTGGTTCGCTGAGTGGCTGAGGAACTGGATGGATGGGAGTCAGAGAAGAGGACTTCCTGGTTGCCCCACCGATGCATTGATCTGTGGACGGGACTCCTTGCTGTCCTTCTTCAGGTAGGGCAACTTTTTCAGCATATGATCCATCCTGTCGTGGAGAGTGAGTGTTGGAACTGGAAGGAGATCCTATCAAGAAAGTAGGAGATTTGCAACTCCAGGTTGAAAGGAGCGGTCCTTGGTGCTCCCATCTTTCTTTCTTTCTTTCTTTCTTTCTTTCTTTCTTTCTTTCTTTCTTTCTTTCTTTCTTTCTTTCTTCTTTCTCTCTCTCTCCCTTTCTTTCTCTCTCTCTCTTCCTTTCTTTCTCCTTTTCTTTCCTTTCCTTTCCTTTCCTTTTCTCTTTCTTTCTTTCTCATTAGCATTTATATACAATCCATCCTGGTTTCCACTTGGAACAAAGGCAGAACAGTGCCTCAAGTGGGTTTACTCCCCTGACGCCTTTCCCCCTCGGGCCTCCTTGGCAAGGGAGGGGGCTCTTTCAGGCCAGGCTTGATCTCCGTCTGATGAGGCTTCGGAAGCATCCTGACAGTAGTCTTCTGGGTGAAATCAGGCAGCACCAGCCCTGGAGGCTGAACTTTCTTCCTGACCTCCAATGGAACTGGGGAATATGTCACAATCTAAGGCAAGACCTGCGTGGTTCGCTGAGTGGCTGAGGAACTGGATGGATGGGAGTCAGAGAAGAGGACTTCCTGGTTGCCCCATCGATGCATTGATCTATGGACGGGACTCCTTGCTGTCCTTCTTCAGGTAGGGCAACTTTTTCAGCATATGATCCATCCTGTCGTGGAGAGTGAGTGTTGGAACTGGAAGGAGATCCTATCAAGAAAGTAGGAGATTTGCAACTCCAGGTTGAAAGGAGCGGTCCTTGGTGCTCCCATCTTTCTTTCTTTCTTTCTTTCTTTCTTTCTTTCTTTCTTTCTTTCTTTCTTTCTTTCTCTCTCTCTCTCTTCCTTTCTTTCTCTCTCTCTCTTCCTTTTTTTTCTTTGTCCTTTCCTTTCCTTTCCTTTCCTTTCCTTTTGTTTCTCTTTCTTTCTTTCTCTCTTTTATTTATTTCTATTATCTATCATCCACTCAGCTCCGCTCTTTTCCGTTCTTATCTCATCCACACAGTTCCGATCTGTTCTGTCGTTATCTCCTCCGGTCTGCTCTACTCTACTTTTGTCTCCTCTCTTTCTTTCTCTCTTTTATTTATTTCTATTATCTATCATCCACTCTGCTCTGCTTTGCTCTTAGCTCCATTATGCTCTTATCTCCTCCACTCCTTTCTGCTCCTCTCAAAACACCTCCACTAAACTATCCTCCACTGTCCTCTCCTCAACTCTGCACAGCTCCACTCTCATCCCTGTTGCCTTTATATATCTTCCCCACAATGGCCCCAGGGCCATAGCGCTGTGACATCGCAGCATTATGTTCTCATGTGGGACAGGTGATATCATAAGCCAAGGGTCCTCTTTCTTCCTAAAATAGTTAGGATGAGATATGGAGGATTATCCCCTTGATAAACCCCTTGATAACATTCGCGATATCATGGGGAGGAAAGCTAGGGGTCACCTAGGGGTCACCCTCAACCTGCTAGTTCTCCAAAGAACCTAACCAAGATTAAAACTGATCAACTTTATTCTTTGATTGGCTAAGTCTGCCACTGAGCTTGGTTTTTTTATTATTTTTATTATGATTATTTTATTTTATTTTATATATTTTTATTATGATTATTTGATATTATTATTTTATTATGATTGTTTTTTTGTTTTTTTATTATGAGATATATGAGATATGATATACTGAAGTGGTGTAGGGTTTCCTGCCTGGGCAGGAATAGATTATATAGAATGGAATGGAATGGAATGGAATGGAATGAAGGTCTTCTAGTCCAGCCCCCTGCTCAAGCAGGAGAACCTATAGCATTTCAGAAAAGTGGCTGTCTAGTTTCTTCTTAAAAACCTCCAGTGATGAAGCACCCACGATTTCTGAAGCCAAGCTATTCCACTGGTTAATTGATCTCACTGTTAGGAAGTTTCTTCTTAATTCCACTCTAGAGAGTCACTTAATAATGGTGGCAAGAAAGGTCATAAAATGGGGCAGAACTCACTTAAGAACCATCTCGCTTAGCAACCTAAATTTTGGTCTTTTGTGGTGGCAAGTCTAGGGTTACCTGCATTTTAGTTTCGTTGCAGATAATCCAAAATCTCTTCCTTTGTGAGATGGACAATCCTTTAATTTAGATGAATAAAGAAATAAAGTTTGTTTTGCACCTCCCAATTCCTTCTTTGTTACGGGGTTACTTGGTATATCAAGGTGTTTGCTGTTTCTCCAGAGATTTGAGCTGCCATTCACTTGCTGGACATTTTCTGGGTTGGACAAAAATAGTTTCATTACTGGAAGAGACTTTAGACATGAAATAAATAATAATAAGTCAAACAAGAATATGAAATTGTGTTACGTTCAGGGTCCCACCGTCTGTTAGAGATATACTCTATTAATAATGTCTTTGGATTTTTTAAATGCCTTCGCTGAACATAATTATTTGCTGTTTCCATGAGACACAGCTACTGTTTTAATCAGATGAACTTTGAACTGAGTAGAATTTTCCAATTATTTCAGAATAACAGAGTTGGAAAGGACCTTGCAGGTCTTCTAGTCCAGCCCCTGCTCAAGCAGGAGAACCTATAGCATTTCAGAAAAGTGGCTGTCTAGTTTCTTCTTATAAGCTCCCATTGTTGGAGTTTCACTTTCACTTTAACTTCTGAAGGCAAGCTGTCCCACTGATTAAATGTTCTAACTGTCAGGAAATTTCTCCTTATTCTAGGTTGCTTCTCTCCTTGATTAGTTTCCATCCATTTAAGAAGAGACTAGACAGCCCCTTGTCTGAAATGGTATAGGATCTCCTGCCAGTTCCAACACTCACTCTCCACGACAGGATGGATCATATGCTGAAAAGTTGCCCTACCTGAAGAAGGACAGCAAGGAGTCCCGTCCACAGATCAATGATTGGTGGGGCAACCAGGAAGTCCTCTTCTCTGACTCCCATCCATCCAGTTCCTCAGCCACTCAGCGAACCACAGGTCTTGCCTCTGATTGTGACATATTCCCCAGTTCCATTGGAGGTCAGGAAGAAAGTTCAGCCTCCAGGGCTGGTGCTGCCTGATTTCACCCAGAAGACTACTGTCAGGAAATTTCTCCTTATTCTAGGTTGCTTCTCTCCTTGATTAGTTTCCATCCATTTAAGAAGAGACTAGACAGCCTTGTCTGAAATGGTATAGGATCTCCTTCCAGTTCCAACACTCACTCTCCACGACAGGATGGATCATATGCTGAAAAGTTGCCCTACCTGAAGAAGGACAGCAAGGAGTCCCGTCCACAGATCAATGATTCGGTGGGGCAACCAGGAAGTCCCCTTCCCTGACTCCCATCCATCCAGTCCCACAGCCATTCAGTGAACCACACAGGTCTTGCCTCTGATTTTGACATCTTTCCTAGTTCCATTGGAGGTCAGAAAGAAAGTTCAGCCTCCAGTGTTGGTGCTGCCTGATTTCACCCAGAAGACTACTGTCAGGAAATTTCTCCTTATTCTAGGTTGCTTCTCTCCTTGATTAGTTTCCATCCAATTAAGAAGAGATTAGACAGCCAGTTGTCTGAAATGGTGTAGGATCTCCTGCGCTTGCCCAGGGGGCTGGACTAGAAGACCTCCAAGGTCCCTTCCAGTCAATTGGAGGGCTGATTTACCACCAGCTTATCAGGAGCTGAAGGCTTGGCACCACATGGAAACCACAGACAATTGCCGGCCATCAACACACCACTCAATAGGAAGGCACCACATAAAAATGAAGCCTAAAATAGCCTAAATTCCGGTAGAGAGAAGTTCCCTGAAGACGGGCTCCAGCATGGGTCCAAAAACTCAGAAGACTGACCCAGATCGGATTTTGTAACATTATCCTGGGACTGCCAAAGGTGTTTTTTCAAGAGACAACTGGACTTTCTGGTTTTCTTGGAAAACTTTTCGTTTCTAAATCCAAGAAGCTTCTTCAGTTCTCTTGAATGAGAAGCAAAACATCTTCAACTTTGTGACTTCCTGAAAAGCCAACTTTGTGACTTCCTGAAAAGCCAACTTTGTGACTTCCTGAAAAGCCAACTTTGTGACTTCCTGAAAAGCCAACTTTGTGACTTCCTGAAAAGCCAACTTTGTGACTTCCTGAAAAGCCAACTTTGTGACTTCCTGAAAAGCCAACTTTGTGACTTCCTGAAAAGCCAACTTTGTGACTTCCTGAAAAGCCAACTTTGTGACTTCCTGAAAAGCCAACTTTGTGACTTCCTGAAAAGCCAACTTTGTGACTTCCTGAAAAGCCAACTTTGTGACTTCCTGAAAAGCCAACTTTGTGACTTCCTGAAAAGCCAACTTTGTGACTTCCTGAAAAGCCAACTTTGTGACTTCCTGAAAAGCCAACTTTGTGACTTCCTGAAAAGCCAACTTTGTGACTTCCTGAAAAGCCAACTTTGTGACTTCCTGAAAAGCCAACTTTGTGACTTCCTGAAAAGCCAACTTTGTGACTTCCTGAAAAGCCAACTTTGTGACTTCCTGAAAAGCCAACTTTGTGACTTCCTGAAAAGCCAACTTTGTGACTTCCTGAAAAGCCAACTTTGTGACTTCCTGAAAAGCCAACTTTGTGACTTCCTGAAAAGCCAACTTTGTGACTTCCTGAAAAGCCAACTTTGTGACTTCCTGAAAAGCCAACTTTGTGACTTCCTGAAAAGCCAACTTTGTGACTTCCTGAAAAGCCAACTTTGTGACTTCCTGAAAAGCCAACTTTGTGACTTCCTGAAAAGCCAACTTTGTGACTTCCTGAAAAGCCAACTTTGTGACTTCCTGAAAAGCCAACTTTGTGACTTCCTGAAAAGCCAACTTTGTGACTTCCTGAAAAGCCAACTTTGTGACTTCCTGAAAAGCCAACTTTGTGACTTCCTGAAAAGCCAACTTTGTGACTTCCTGAAAAGCCAACTTTGTGACTTCCTGAAAAGCCAACTTTGTGACTTCCTGAAAAGCCAACTTTGTGACTTCCTGAAAAGCCAACTTTGTGACTTCCTGAAAAGCCAACTTTGTGACTTCCTGAAAAGCCAACTTTGTGACTTCCTGAAAAGCCAACTTTGTGACTTCCTGAAAAGCCAACTTTGTGACTTCCTGAAAAGCCAACTTTGTGACTTCCTGAAAAGCCAACTTTGTGACTTCCCCAGTTCCATTGGAGGTCAGGAAGAAAGTTCAGCCTCCAGGGCTGGTGCTGCCTGATTTCACCCAGAAGACTACTGTCAGGAAATTTCTCCTTATTCTAGGTTGCTTCTCTCCTTGATTAGTTTCCATCCATTTAAGAAGAGACTAGACAGCCTTGGCTTATGATATCACCTGTCCCACATGAGAACATAATGCTGCGATGTCACAGCGCTATGGCCCTGGGGCCATTGTGGGGAAGATATATAAAGGCAACAGGGATGAGAGTGGAGCTGTGCAGAGTTGAGGAGAGGACAGTGGAGGATAGTTTAGTGGAGGTATTTTGAGAGGAGCAGAAAGGAGTGGAGGAGATAAGAGCAGAATGGAGCTAAGAGCAAAGCAGAGCAGAGTGGATGATATAAAAGCAGAGAGAGCGAAGCGGAGAAGAGGAGACAAAAGTAGAGTAGAGCAGACCGGAGGAGATAACGACAGAACAGATCGGAACTGTGTGGATGAGATAAGAACGGAAAAGAGCGGAGCTGAGTGGATGATAGATAATAGAAATAAATAAAAGAAAGAAAGAAAGAAAGAAAGAAAGAAAGAAAGAAAGAAAGAAAGAAAGAAAGAAAGAGAAAGAAAGAAAGAAAGAAAGAAAGAAAGAAAGAAGAAAGAAAGAAAGAAAGAAAGAAAGAAAGAAAGAAAGAAAGAAAGAAAGAAAGAAAGAAAGAAAGAAAGAAAGAAAGAAAGAAAGATGGCAGCACCAAGGACCGCTCCTTTCAACCTGGAGTTGCAAATCTCCTACTTTCTTGATAGGATCTCCTTCCAGTTCCAACACTCACTCTCCACGACAGGATGGATCATATGCTGAAAAAGTTACCCTACCTGAAGGAGGACAGCAAGGAGTCCCGTCCACAGATCAATGATTCGGTGGGGCAACCAGGAAGTCCTCTTCTCTGACTCCCATCCATCCAGTTCCTCAGCCACTCAGTGAACCACGCAGGTCTTGCCTCGGATTGTGACATATTCCCCAGTTCCATTGGAGGTCAGGAAGAAAGTTCAGCCTCCAGGGCTGGTGCTGCCTGATTTCACCCAGAAGACTACTGTCAGGATGCCTCCGAAGCCTCATCAGAGGGAGATAAAGCCTGGCCTGAAAGAGCTCCCTCCCTTGCCAAGGAGGCCCGAGGGGGAAAGGCCTCAGGGGAGTAAATCCAGTCAAGGCACCATTCTTCCTTTGTTCCAAGAAACCAGGATGGATTCTATGCTGAAAAAGTTGCCCTACCTGAAGAAAAAGGACAGCAAGGAGTCCAATCCACAGATCAATAATAATGACCTGCATCGGTGGGGAAACCAGGAAGTCCTTTTCTCTGACTCCCATCCATCCAGTTCTCAGCCACTCAGCGAACCACGCAGATCTTGCCTCGGATTGTGATGTCTTCCCCAGTTCCATTGGAGGTCAGGAAGAAGGTTCAGCCTCCAGCGCTGGTGCTGCCTGATTTTGTCCAGAAGACTACGGTCAGGATGCCTCCAAGGCCTCCTCAGTGGGAGATAAAGCCTGGCCTGAAAGAGCCCCCTCCCTTGCCAAGGAGGCCCGAGGGGGTAAGGTCTCAGAGGAGTAAACCAACTAGAGGCACCGTTCTTCCTTTCTTCCAAGAAACCAGGATGGATTATATGCTGAAAAAGTTGCCCTACCTGAAGAAGAAGGACAGCAAGGAGTCCCGTCCACAGATCAATATTAATGACCTGCATCGCTGGGGCAAACAGGAAGTCCTATTCTGACTCCCATCCATCCAGTTCCTCAGCCACTCAGCGAACCACACAGTTCTTGGCTCTGATTGTGACGTCTTCCCCAGTTCCATTGGAGGTCAGGAAGAAGATTCAGCCTCCAGCGCTGGTGCTGACTGATTTGGCCCAGAAGACTACTGTCAGGATGCCTCCGAGGCCTCCTCAGACAGAGATCAAGCCTGGCCTGAAAGAGCCCCCTCCCTTGCCAAGGAGGCCTGAGAGGGAAAGGCCTCTGATTGTGAAGTCTTCCCCAGTTCCATTGGAGGTCAGGAAGAAGGTTCAGCCTCAAGCACTGGTGCTGCCTGATTTGGCCCAGAAGACTACCATCAGGATGCCTCCGAGGCCTCCTCGGAGATAAAGTCTGGCCTGAAAGAGCCCCCTACCTTGCCAAGGAGGCCCGAGGCCTCAGAGGAGTAAACCAACTCGAGGCACAGTTCTTCCTTTGTTCCAAGAAACCAGGATGGATTGTATGCTGAAAAAGTTGCCCTACCTGAAGAAGGACAGCAAGGAGTCCTCTCCACAGAGCAATAATAATGATCTATATCGGTGCGGCAACCAGGAAGCCCTCTTCTCTGATGCCCATCCATCCAGTTCCTCAGCCACTCAGCAAACCACGCAGGACTTGCCTTTGATTGTGACGTCTTCCGTAGTTCCATTGGAGGTCAGGAAGAAGGTTCAGCCTCCAGCGCTGATGCTGCCTGATTTGGCCCAGAAGACTACCATCAGGATGCCTCTGAGGCCTCCTTAGATCAAGCCTGGCCTGGAAGAGCCCCCTCCCTTGCCAAGGAGGCCCGAGGGGGAAAGGCCTCAGTGGAGTAAATCCAATCGAGGCACCATTCTTCCTTTGTTCCAAGAAACCAGGATGGATTCTATGCTGTAAAAGTTGCCCTACCTGAAGAAGAAGGACAGCAAGGAGTCCCGTCCACAGATCAATATTAATGACCTTAATAAGGCCATTCTGCCTTTATATCTAGGTATATACACTACATGGCAGGGCTACCTATGGAAGTAACCTTGCCCTATCACATCAGGGTTACAACCCCTGTAACCATCCCATAAGTCCCAAAGCCACTTTTCCAAGTGGAAACCAGGATGGATTGATTTTATGCTGAAAAAGTTGCCCTACCTGAAGAAGAAGGACAGCAAGGAGTCCCATCCACAGAGTAATACCAATGCTGCATCGGTGAAGCAACCAAGAAGTGCTTTTCTCTGACTCCTATCCATCCAGTTCCTCAGCCACTCAGCGAACCATGCAGATCTTGCCTCGGATTGTGATGTCTTCCCCAGTTCCATTGGAGGTCAGGAAGAAGGTTCAGCCTCCAGCGCTGGTGCTGCCTGATTTGGTCCAGAAGACTACGGTCAGGATGCCTCCTAGGCCTCCTCAGAGGGAGATAAAGCCTGGCCTGAAAGAGTCCCCTCCCTTGCCAAGGAGGCCCGAGGGGGTAAGGTCTCAGAGGAGTAAACCAACTAGAGGCACCGTTCTTCCTTTGTTCCAAGCAACCAGGATGGATTGTATGCTAAAAAAGTTGCCCTACCTGAAGAAGGACAGCAAGGAGTCCCGTCCACAGATCAATATTAATGACCTGCATCGCTGGGGCAAACAGGAAGTCCTATTCTGACTCCCATCCATCCAATTCCTCAGCCACTCAGCGAACCACGCAGTTCTTGGCTCTGATTGTGACGTCTTCCCCAGTTCCATTGGAGGTCAGGAAGAAGATTCAGCCTCCAGCGCTGGTGCTGACTGATTTGGCCCAGAAGACTACTGTCAGGATGCCTCCGAGGCCTCCTCAGACAGAGATCAAGCCTGGCCTGAAAGAGCCCCCTCCCTTGCCAAGGAGGCCTGAGAGGGAAAGGCCTCTGATTGTGAAGTCTTCCCCAGTTCCATTGGAGGTCAGGAAGAAGGTTCAGCCTCAAGCACTGGTGCTGCCTGATTTGGCCCAGAAGACTACTGTCAGGATGCCTCTGAGGCCTCCTCGGAGATAAAGTCTGGCCTGAAAGAGCCCCCTACCTTGCCAAGGAGGCCCGAGGCCTCAGAGGAGTAAACCAACTCGAGGCACAGTTCTGCCTTTGTTCCAAGTGTTAACCAGGATGGATTGTATGCTGAAAAAGTTGCCCTACCTGAAGGACAGCAAGGAGTCCCGTCAACAGATCAATAATAATGACCTGCATCGGTGGGGAAACCAGGAAGTCCTCTTCTCTGACTCCCATCCATCCAGTTCCTCAGCCATTCAGTGAACCACACAGGTCTTGCCTCTGATTGTGACATCTTCCCCAGTTCCATTGGAGGTCAGGAAGAAGGTTCAGCCTCCAGCACTGGTGCTGCCCAATTTGGCCCAGAAGACTTCTGTCAGGATGCCTCCAAGGCCTCCTCAGATCAAGCCTGGCCTGGAAGAGCCCCCTCCCTTGCCAAGGAGGCCCGAGGGCGAAAGGCCTGAGGGGAGTAAACCCACTCGAGGCACCATTCTTTCTTTGTTCCAAGAAACCAGGATGGATTCTATGCTGAAAAAGTTGCCCTACCTGAAGAAGGACAGCAAGGAATCCCGTCCACAGATCAATATTAATGTCCTGCATCGTTGGGGCAACTAGGAAGTCCTATTCTGACTCCCATCCATCCAGTTCCTCAGCCACTCAGCGAACCACGCAGGCCTTGGCTCTGATTGTGACATCTTCCCCAGTTCCATTGGAGGTCAGGAAGGAGGTTCAATCTCAAGCACTGGTGCTGCCTGATTTGGCTCAGAAAACTACTGTCAGGACACCTTCGAGGCCTCCACAGATGGAGATCAAGCCTGGCCTGAAAGAGCCCCCTCCCTTGCCAAGAAGGCCTGAGAGGGAAAGGCCTCTGATTGTGACGTCTTCCCCAGTTCCATTAGAGGTCAGGAAGAAGATTCAGCCTCCAGCGCTGGTGCTGCCTGATTTGGCCCAGAAAATTACTGTCAGGAAGCCTCCAAGGCCTCCTCAGACGGAGAACAAGCCTGGCCTGAAAGAGCCCCCTCCCTTGCCAAGAAGGCCTGAGAGGGAAAGGCCTCTGATTGTGACGTCTTCCCCAGTTCCATTAGAGGTCAGGAAGAAGATTCAGCCTCCAGCGCTGGTGCTGCCTGATTTGGCCCAGAAAATTACTGTCAGGAAGCCTCCAAGGCCTCCTCAGATCAAGCCTGGCCTGAAAGAGCCCCCTCCCTTGCCAAGGAGACCTGAGAGGGAAAGGCCTCGGATTGTGATGTCTTCCCCAGTTCCATTGGAGGTCAGGAAGAAGGTTCAGCCTCCAGCGCTGGTGCTACCCGATTTGGCCCAGAAGACTACTGTCAAAACGCTCTCGAGGCCTCCTCAGATCAAGCCTGGCCTGAAAGAGCCCCCTCCCTTGCCAAGGAGGCTCGAGGGGGAAAGTCCTCAGGGGAGTAAACCCACTCGAGGCACCGTTCTTCCTTTGTTCCAAGAAACCAGGATGGATTGTATTGTTGTGCCTTGCTCACCCCCCTCACCACAGCCAGGCCCTTTTCATCTCCTGCCTGACACTGATAGTACAGAAGAATGTCCTGGCCTGCCTCTAGCCCCCAGTCCTGGCACCATGCCCGGACAGTCCGAGCAAGACGAATGACCTGACATGCCTCCAGCCCCCAGTCCTGGCACCATGCCCAGACAAACGGAGCAGTTGGGCCCCTCCCCCACAGCATGTGAGCCTGAGGAATATGAAGTCAGTCACGAGCTGGAATTACCAACAGCTGGGCTGGAATTACCAACAGCTGGAGGCTGAACCTTCTTCCTGACCTCCAATGGAACTGGAAGGAGATCCTATCAAGAAAGTAGGAGATTTGCAACTCCAGGTTGAAAGGAGCGGTCCTTGGTGCTCCCATCTTTCTTTCTCATTAGCATTTATATACAATCCATCCTGGTTTCCACTTGGAACAAAGGCAGAACAGTGCCTCAAGTGGGTTTACTCCCTGACGCCTTTCCCCTCGGGCCTCCTTGGCAAGGGAGGGGCTCTTTCAGGCCAGGCTTGATCTCCGTCTGAGGAGGCCTTGGCTCTGATTGTGACATCTTCCCAGTTCCATTGGAGGTCAGGAAGAAGGTTCAGCCTCCAGCGCTGGTGCTGCCTGATTGAGCCCAGAAGACTACTGTCAGGATGCCTCTGAGGCCTCCTCAGATCAAGCCTGGCCTGAAAGAGCCCCTCCCTTGCCAAGGAGGCTCTTTCAGGCCAGGCTTGATCTCCGTCTGAGGAGGCCTTGGCTCTGATTGTGACATCTTCCCAGTTCCATTGGAGGTCAGGAAGAAGGTTCAGCCTCCAACGCTGGTGCTGCCTGATTGGGCCCAGAAGACTACTGTCAGGATGCCTCTGAGGCCTCCTCAGATCAAGCCTGGCCTGAAAGAGCCCCTCCCTTGCCAAGGAGGCTCTTTCAGGCCAGGCTTGATCTCCGTCTGAGGAGGCCTTGGCTCTGATTGTGACATCTTCCTCAGTTCCATTGGAGGTCAGGAAGAAGGTTCAGCCTCCAGCGCTGGTGCTGCCTGATTGAGCCCAGAAGACTACTGTCAGGATGCCTCTGAGGCCTTTCCTCTCAGGCCTCCTTGGCAAGGGAGGGGCTCTTTCAGGCCAGGCTTGATCTCCGTCTGAGGAGGCCTTGGCTCTGATTGTGACATCTTCCTCAGTTCCATTGGAGGTCAGGAAGAAGGTTCAGCCTCCAGCGCTGGTGCTGCCTGATTGGGCCCAGAAGACTACTGTCAGGATGCCTCTGAGGCCTCCTTGGCAAGGGAGGGGCTCTTTCAGGGGCTCTTTCAGGCCATCGGATCAAGCCAAGTCTTATTAGGAGTCAACTCCTCTCCGAAGTCATCAGGAGGATCTCTGAGACCACGCAATAATAGTTTAATAAACAAATAAATAAAAATGAAATATTTCTCTTTCTGAATAATTTTTCTAAACCTGCTTGAAGAACTTTGATTCACTCTTGCTTGTAACCACTACTGAATTTTGCTTTTAGAATATTTGATTAAGATTTCATATCAGACTATGAGCAGAATAATATTGAAATAGAAACAAGGGTTGGCATATATTTACATGGAGGAAAAGTGTTTCCAATTCTTCTCTTAACTGGATCTGGAAACGTATACATAGATGGGGAGGGAGAGACAGTGCATATGAAACATTTGCTAAACCAATTCTCGAATACAGCTCATATGTCTGGAACCCGCACTGCATATCGGACATTAATACAATTGAGAGAGTCCAGAATTATTTCACAAGAAGAGTCCTCCACTCCTCTGCTTGCAACAGAATACCTTATGCCACCAGGCTTGAAATTTTGGGTTTAGACTGCTTAGAACTATGCCGCCTTCGGTTTGACCTAAGCGTTGTACATGAAATTATCTGCTACAACATCCTACTTGTCAATGACTACTTCAGCTTCAACCACAACAATACATGAGCACACAATAGATACAAACTTAAGGTAAACCGCTCCAACTCAATTGCAAGAAATATGACTTCAGCAACAGAGTGGTCAATGCCTGGAATGCACTACCTGACTGTGGTTTCTTCCCCAAATCCCCAAAAATTTAACCTTAGACTGTCTACTGTAGACCTCACCCTGTTCCTAAGAGGGCTGTAAGGGCACCAACGTGCCTACTGTCCTACTGTCCCTGTCAGAAAATTGTTATTTACCTAACTAGTTGGCCAGGCAATATATAAACTATGTATGTTTGTAGAAAGGCATGATATTGCTTTAAGGCTGTGCTGCATCATGCAAGCATCCTGATTGGTTGAGCTCTGTAGCCAATGTATAAAAGGACTACTAAATTATGGCTTGTGGGGAATCTACAGGACGCTGCAGCATTGTAATCTGATGACATGCTGCAACTGTATATTGGAGCTTTATGATCGTTGCTTGATCATGGCTAGTTACTGATTCCTCAAGATACTGTTGTGAATTGAACTGTGTTTTGCCGAACTGAAAGAAGCCCTTGTTTGTTGTGCAAGTCTAGGTTGGTAAGAAGACTTGATATTTGTAACATCACTGACTGACTGACTTTATATGTGTATGACCTGGAATTGTTTTTGGACTATGACTTTGCCTTTTTCCCTAAAAGTAAAGAAATATCAAACCCCTGCAAGTTTGTCTGCAAGTGACTGTTATTGTATACAACCAGTCTCAGTCATTTTCATGCGTAGGGTACTCTGCTCAACAGTCCACAATTTTCGTTGTGAACCCACATTGCCGTTAACAGTCCCCATTTATTTGTATCAATTTCATGTATTCATAATCATGTTTAAACTTATATCTCTTATCTTATAAATGCTTGACAAAATAAATAAATAAATAAATGTAAAAATCTTGATTTTAATGGCAAAATCTCACTGGGAGGCCTTGCCAAAATATCTGTTGCAGCAATTCTTGAATACAGCTCATCTGTATGGAACTCGTACTGCATATCGGACATAAATACAATTGAGAGAGTCCACAGATATTTCACAAGAAGAGTCCTCCACTCCTCTGCTTGCAATAAAATACCTTATGCCACCAAATTCCAAATTTTGGGCGTAAACTGTCTACTGTTGACCTCACTCCATTCCTAAGAGGTCTGTAAGGGACTGCATAAGTGCACCTGCGTGCTTACCATCCCTGTCCTAATATTCCTTTTTACTTACTCTTTTCATATATCCAAATAATGTTTATACTTTTTCCTGTTAACTTATATATGATTGACAAATAAATAAAAATAAAATGCTAGATGTGTTATTAAACAAGGAAAGAATGGTAGGAGGAGGGAAGAGAGCAGAGACACAGAAAGAAGATGAGAGAAGGGAAAAGAAGAGAAGAAGTTAAGGGGGAAGTAGGAGAACATTATCAAAAACAGCGATACAGTGTGCTATCAGCTACATGATGAGAGGAGGCTTGGCTGTGCACCAAAGTTGGAAACTATCTGAGGAGTCCAGCAATCCAGTAATCCCACTCAATGGAAGTCAGCTGATTCAATGGAAGAAATCTTTCGGCAGTGTGGATCAAGCCAGGTCTTATTAGGAATCAACTCCTCTCCAAAGTCATCAGGAGGATCTCCGAGACCAAGCAATAATAGTTTAATAAATTTACTTTATTGTTATGGCACCTCATAGAATGAAATTAATTGCTATCTTCACTGCATAATATACTTTTTAAAAAGCCATATAAAATTAAAACAAAAACACACCTCCTTCACATTGTATGCAATTGAATTGAAAACCCCTGATATTGCATTAATATCGCACTCTACAATAGAATTCAGTATAGTTACTGCTCTGGGATAGAAGTTGCTTTTCAGCCTATTTGTCCGTGTTCATATTGTCTTGTACTGTCTTCCAGATGGTAATAGTTCAAAAAAGAAGAGGCCTCAGGATGAAATGGATCTTTAAGGATTTTTTGAACTTCCTTAAGGCAGCGGGAGCTACAAAGCTCTTCCAAAGTGAGGAGGGGGCAACCAATGACCCTCTTGGCACCTCCCTTCCAGCTGGTCTTTGGGGAAAGTGAGGAAGCATAAATGGAATTCTTACATTGTGAAGGACCACAAAGGAAGGTTGTGGAAACAGGACCTGGCAGGGAGAGTATAGAAACAGGCCCCTGGAGAAAGGCGGGACAATTTAATTTCAGAGAAAGGAGAAGGTTCCACGAGAAGATCACAGAGCCACAGGTGCCAATGGAGAAGGGTGGTAGCAACCATCAACCATCGAAGAGATGTCTGGAACATCTCCATGTTTGGTCATCTTCCAGCGGAAATAGGAACGCCTAGAGTAGGGCAGATGCAGAGAGCTGAACACTCCCCTGGGGGAAGAGCTAATGTCCTCCAAAAAGATGCTCATTATTATCCACATAGACGGAGCATTGAATAAAAGCCTTCAGGAAAAACCTCTGGATCCCAAACGTATCTTCCCATGGGGGCTGATAGCATTCTGAAAGTATGTGATGTTTGTCAACTTAGTTTGTAAAGCCAGAAGGGGGCTGAACACTGGTCCCCTCCTAATATCTCTTACTGGCAGTCCTTTGAATGAACCCAACCTTATAGGTTGTAAGTTGCACTGGTCATAAACCAGGTCACCCTGGGTCCATGATCGATTTAATGACCTTTGAGTGGATTAAGGGAGTTGTTCAAAAGTACAGACGTTGTAAATAATCATATATTCATCTTCCTCTCCTAGGGGGAATTGTTTTTAAGAATAGAAGAAGAAGAATAGAATAGAGCTGGAAGGGACCTTGGAGGTCTTCTAGTCCAACCCCTGCTCAAACAGAAGAACCTATAACATTTCAGAAAGGGGCTATCCAGTCTCTTCTTCAAAATTTCAAATGATGAAGCACCCTCAACTTCTGCTGGCAAGCTGTTCCACTGGTTAAATGTCCTCTTTGTTAGGAAATTTTTCCTCAATTCCAAGTTGCTTCTCTCTTTGATGAGTTTCCACCCATTGTTTCTTCTCCTGCCTTCTGGTGCTTTGGAGAATAATTTGACCCTCTCTTCTTTGGGGGCAGCCCTTCAAATACTGGAAAACTGTTTTCAGGTCGCCCCTAATTCTTCTTCTCTTTAGAAAAGAATAGCGTCTAATTTTGGTAGATGCCCCAAAGTGGAGAAATGTGGACCAAAAATGCATAGAAATATCAGTTCGGGTAGTTCTCAACTTATAACCAGTTGTTTAAAGTCCGTTCAAAGCTACAATAGCACTAAAGAAAGTGATTTACATCCCTTTTTCACACTGATGACCATCACGGCATGGTTGATTTCCAACAAGCTAAACTGGACCTTGAATTACGACCACAATTGAGCCCAACATTTTTGCTGCTAAGTGAGACATTTTTAAGTGGCTTTGCTGGTCAGACAGTCGCAAAAGTGGTTCACGTGACCCCGGGACATTGCAACCATCATAAGTACATGTCAGTTGCCAAGCATCTTGAAGTTTGTTCATCTGACCGTGGGGATATTTCAATGGTCATAAGGGTAAAAAATGGTCATCAGCCACTGCTTTTATTGTTTTAACTTCAAAGCGTCACTAAATGAATGGTTGTAAGACGAGGACTGCCTGATACTTAACACAGGTAGTCCTCAACGTACGACCACAATGGAGCCCAACATTTCTGTGACTAAAGGAGACATTTGTTAAGTGAATTTTGCCTCATTTTATGACCTTTCCGGCCACTGAATCACTGCAGTTGTTATATTAGTCACACTGTCGTTAAATGAATCCGGCTTCTCCATAGAAGTCACAAAAGTTGGCTTTTCAGGAAGTCACAAAAGTTGAAGATGTTTTGCTTCTCATTCAAGAGAACTGAAGAAGCTTCTTGGATTTAGAAACGAAAAGTTTTCCAAGAAAAACCAGAAAGTCCAGTTGTCTCTTGAAAAAACACCTTTGGGAGTCCCAGGATAATGTTGCAAGATCTGATCTGGGTCAGTCTTCTGAGCTTTTGGACCCATGCTGGAGCCTGTCTTCAGGGAACTTCTCTCTACCGGAATTTAGGCTATTCTAGGCTTCATTTTTATGTGGTGCCTTCCTATTGAGTGGTGTGTTGATGGCCGGCAATTGTCTGTGGTTTCCTTGTGGTGCCAAGCCCTCGGCTCCTGATAAGCTGGTGGTAAATCAGCCCTCCAATTGACTGGAAGGGACCTTGGAGGTCTTCTAGTCCAGCCCCCTGGGCAAGCGCAGGAGATCCTATACCATTTCAGACAAGGGGCTGTCTAGTCTCTTCTTAAATGGATGGAAACTAATCAAGGAGAGAAGCAACCTAGAATAAGGAGAAATTTCCTGACAGTTAGAACATTCAATCAGTGGGACAGCTTGCCTTCAGAAGTTAAAGCTGAAACTCCAACACTGTAAGCTTTTAAGAAGAGAGTGTACAACCATTTGTCTGAGATGGTTGTAGGGTCACCTGCCTGAGCTAGGAGTTGGACTAGAAGACCTTCCAAGGTTCCTTCCAACTCTGTTATTCTGAAATAATTGGAGAATTCTACTCAGTTCAAAGTTCATCTGATTAAAACAATAGCTGTGACTCGTGGAAACAGCAGATAATTATGTTCAGCGAAGGTATTCAAAATATCCAAAGATATTATTAATAGGGTATATCTCTAACAGACTGTGGGACCCTGAATGTAACACGATTTCATATTTTTGTTTGACTTATTATTATTTATTTCATGTCTAAAGTCTCTTCCAGTAATGAAACTATTTTTGTCCAATCCAGAAAATGTCCAGCAAGTGAATGGCAGCTCAAATCTCTGGAGGAACAGCAAACACCTTGATATACCGTGTAACCCCGTAACAAAGAAGGAATTGGGAGGTGCAAAACTGATGCCATGAAAGTTGTTCAAAACTGAAGAGATTAAGAAACTCTAAAATTAAAAAGCTGCTGGTGTTTAAAGCCACTGGAGCAAATGCAGCTCTGAAACCAGAAGCTGCATTGAATCACAAAAATCACACACTTCAAAACAAACTTTATTTCTTTATTCATCTAAATTAAAGGATTGTCCATCTCACAAAGAAAGAGATTTTGGATTATTTGCAAAGAAACTAAAATGCAGGTAACCCTTGACTTGCGACCACAATCAAGACCAAACTTTAGGTTGCTAAGCGAGATAGAATAGAATAGAATAGAATTTTTATTGGCCAAGTGTGATTGGACACACAAGGAATTTGTCTTGGTGCATATGCTCTCAGTGTACCTAAAAGAAAAGATACGTTCATCAAGGTACAACATTTACAACACAATTGATGATCAATATATCAATATAAATCATAAGGATTGCCAGCAACAAGTTATAGTCATACAGTCATAAGTGGAAAGAGATTGGTGATGGGAACTATGAAACGATTAATAGTAGTGCAGATTCAGTAAATAGTCTGACAGTGTTGAGGGAATTATTTGTTTAGCAGAGTGATGGCCTTCGAGAAAAAACTGTTCTTGTGTCTAGTTGTTCTGGTGTGCAGTGCTCTATAGCATCATTTTGAGGGTAGGAGTTGAAACAGTTTATGTCCAGGATGTGAGGGATCTGCAAATATTTTCACGGCCCTCTTCTTGATTCGTGCAGTATACAGGTCCTCAATGGAAGGCAGGTTGGTAGCAATTATTTTTTCTGAAGTTCTAATTATCCTCTGAAGTCTGTGTTTTTCTTGTTGGGTTGCAGAACTGAACCAGATAGTTATAGAGGTGCAAATGACAGACTCAATGGTTCTTAAGTGAGTTTTGCCCCATTTTACGACCTTTCTTGCCACCATTGTTAAATGAATCCCTAGAGTGGAATTAAGGAGAAACTTCCTGAGATCAAGTAACCAGTGGAATAGCTTGGCTTCAGAAGTCGTGGGTGCTTCCTCACTGGAGGTTTTTAAGAAGAAACTAGACAGCCACTTATCTGAAATGCTATAGGTTCTCCTGCTTGAGCAGGGGGCTGGACTAGAAGACCTTCATTCCATTCCATTCCATTCCATTCTATATAATCTATTCCTGCCCAGGCAGGAAACCCTACACCACTTCAGTATATCATATCTCATATATCTCATATATCATAATAAAAATTTAAAAAACCAAGCTCAGTGGCAGACTTAGCTAATCAAAGAATAAAATTGATCAGCCTTAATCTTGGTTAGGTTCTTTTGAGATCTAGCAGGTTGAGATACACCATCACACTGGATCATTCCATAGGTGACCCCTAGCTTTCCTCCCTGTTCTGTCTCCTTCCCCACTTCAGACCCACGAGCTGGCCTTCAGCCAGTGGATTCATGGCTCTTATCAGTCCTGGCAGAGAAATCGCAACTGCCTGCCAAAGTTCAAACAAATGACTCATGTAGCAAGACTTTCAGCTCTTTTTGGAATGGATCAGCTAAACTTTGCTTCCCGTGGAATGAGAGCAGTCCCAAAGCTCCTTATATATCCTGTGGGGTGGGGCTCCTGCCCCACCCTTCCTTTTGATGATGCCACCTCTTTAATCTTCTGAAGCGCAGGTCAAGCCAAGCTTGATTATTATTATCAGCTGGGTCTAAAGGCGTAGCCTGGGGATGGGAGGAATCAGGGGATGACTCATTACGACTGGTCTGGTTCTGGGTCCTGGAGCCGAGCCAAAGGAATCAGTGCTCCCGCGGTAAGCCTTACTGGCCCTTTCCCCTCACTCGCTGAGTCACTTTTGGGCATGGGGCCAGGTTCGGGGGCTGGAGTCACAACACCTCCCCATGATATTGCGAATATTATCAAGGGGGTTATCAAGGGTGTCCTCCACATCTCTTCCTAATTATTTTGGGAAGAAAGAGGACCCTTGGGTCATGACATCAGCTGTCCCACATGAAAACATAATGCTGTGATCTCAAAGCACTATGGCCCTGGGACCATTATGAGGCAGAGATATCAAACCAAAAGAACGAGAGTGTTCTGTTCCCTCCCCACCTTTCCAATGAACACACGCCAGCTGAGGCCATCTGCCAGCAATTTATTTACAATCGGCTGAGTGTCCTCTGGCAAAGAACAGTTCTGGCACCGTTTTTTCACGTGCCTGCCAAAGTCTCTTATGAAGTAGCAGAGTGCTGACAATCCGTTGCCAAAGCAACCAGGAGCCCATAGATAATCCAAAAGTTACTCACAAAGAAATCCCAGTCTTCAATCCAAGAGCATGAAGCAGTTCATCCTAGTAGCTTGTAGCTTTGCCTGACACAAGTGCCTACAGAGCAACCCCACCTGCTTTTATCCTCTGTGGGGTGTGGCTCCGTGACTCAGCACTCCCTCGGCCTGCCCCACCTTTTCCTCTGCTGCTCACATCTATCTCGACGTCACTGTCTTGGATCAAGCCAAGATTGGTCCTCAGCAGCTGGCTCTTGGGGTGTTGCCAGGGAGGAGGAGGGGTCGGGGGAAAGAGGCCTTGTCAGCTCCTCCTCCTCCTGGCCTGCAGCTGGAACCAGGGACGGTGCCAGGGAGGAGGAGTGTCCAGGGGTGGAAGGAGGCCTTGTCAGCTCCTCCTCCTCACTCTCTGAGTTATCCGGCTCCAGGAGGCCAGACCCAGGGGGCGGAGCCGCAACAGAGATTGGAGCTGTTGAGAGTTGAGTAGAGGGCAGTAGAGGATAGTTTAGTTGAGTTGTTTTGAGAGGAGAGGAGCGGAGTAGAATGGAGTGGAGGAAGTAAGAGCAGAGTGGAGCTAAGGGCAAAACAGAGCAGAATGGATGATATAAAAGTGGAGAGAGCGAAACAGAGTATAGGAGACACAAATAGAGTAGAGCAGAGTGGAGGAGATAACAGCACAACAGATCAGAACTGTGTGGAGCAGATAAGAACTGAGAAGAGCCGAGCTGAGTGGATGATAGATGATAGATAGAGAGAGAGAGAGAGAGAGAGAGAGAGAGAGAGATGATAGACAGATAGACAGATGAGAGTACCAAGAACCACTCTTTTCAACCTGGTGTTACAAACCTTCTCCTTTCTTGATTTTTCCTTGCTTATGTGGGAGCCTTTTCTTACGAGTAATATTTTATTTAGGAAATGAAGAGGGGGGAGTTTGATTCCTTCCCAGAAGAAATTAGTGGGGGGGGGGGTAGGGAATGGGGATTTTGAAGTAACCTTCCCCTGGAGTGGGGAGGGAATGGGGATTTTAGGCTTGCTGTCAAACATCAGCCATAATACTAATGATTGTTTTGAACAATATGCAAGTTGTATTACACAAATGGCTATTTTATATGTGAAATTATGACTGAAACCTATATTGGTTCACACTGTCAGGAAGTTTCTCCTTAGTTTTAGGTTGCTTCTCTCTTTGTTCAGTTTCCATCCATTGCTTCTTGTTTTGCTTTCTGGTGCTTTGGAAAATACATTGCCCCCACTTCTTTCTGGTAGCCCCTTAAAAGCCTGTTGCCTATCACACTCTTGGACAAACCATGTGAGTCATTTCCTCCTTTCAGTGGTCCATGAAAGTGCATCTATAGCAGGGGTTTCCAATCTTGGCTACTTTAAGACTTGTGGACTTCAACTCCCAGAATTCCACAGCCAGCGAAGCTGTAGATAGATAATAAAGTTGAAAAAAGGTGAACAACATTTTTGCAGAACTATAGATATGTTGAGGCTGGGTGTGACAAGGAATGGCTGGGAGAGAAGGAGCCACGGGAGGCATCCCTTGACATGAGTGACATTGAGTTGGCCACGCCTACCCAGCCACATAACCATCAAGCCACACCCACAAAATAAGCCCACAGAACTGGTAGTAAAAATATTAGAATCCACCCCTGCCATAGTAGTAGCGGGAGACTTTAACTATCCTGATATCAACTGGGAGACAAACTCTGCAGCAAGTGGGAGATCATTTGTAGAACTGCTTACTTCATTCTTTGCATCAGTCTTCATGGAAAAAGAAGCTATATCCCAATCTACCAAAAGATTAGAAATAAAAATTATAATAAGCAAGAAAATCATTAGAGAACAACCATCTGATCTTGATGAATATAAATCACCAGGACCTGACAGATTACATCCCAGAGTTCTGATGGAACAACAGGGAATTACCTGAGGATTGACCTGATGTGGTTCCCAACTTCAAAAAAAGGAGAAAAGCAATAAACCCAGGAAACTATAGACCAATCAGCCTAACATCCTCACCTGGGAAAATACTGGAAAAGACAATAAAAAAATAGATCTGTGAACATCTCTGTTCACAAAGTTATAACTAAAAGCCAGCAGGAGTGTGTTAGAAACAGATCATGCCAAATCTATCTTATTTCATTCTTTGACAAACTGACTAAATTAGTAGACCAGTGAAATGCTGTAGATATAGTATACTTAGACCTTAACAAGGCCTACAACAAACTAGACCAAAACCCTACTTCTTTGTAAACTTAAAAAAATGTGGGCTAGACAGCATCACTACGAGGTGGATTTGTAACTTGCTGACAAACCATACTCAAAGAGTAGTCCCTAATGGGTCTACATCTACATGGAGGGAAGTAAGCAGTGAGGTACAACAAGGTTCCGTCTTAGGCCCAGTACTCTTCAATATCTTCATAAATAACTTAGATGAGGGAATAGAAGGGGAACTCATCAAATTTGCAGATGACATTAAGTTGGCAGGAATAGCCAACACCCCATGAGACAAGCTCAGGATCCAAAAAGATTGAACAATGGGCCTTATCCAACAACAATTTAATGTGGAAAGAAGCAAGATTTTACACAGGCAGAAAAAACCAAAGGTACAAGTACAAATTAGGCAAAACCTGACTCAAAAACAGTAAGAGGGACCTTGGAGTCCTACTGGATGATCACTTAAACATGAGTCAGCAGTGTGTGGAAGCAGCCAAAAAAGCTAATACAATCCTTGGTTATATAAACCAAGGCATAGAATCAAAATCATGTGAAATATCTCTTTATAAAGCTTTAGTAAGGCCACGCCTGGAATACTGCATCAGGTTTTGGTCAAAGTACAAAAAGGATGTTGAGACTTTGGAAGAAATGCGAACAAGTGCAACTAAGACAATTAAAGGCCTGGAGACTAAAACATATGAAGAATGTTTGCAGGATTTGAGTTCGGCTAATCTAGAGAAAAGAAGGACTGGGCAGGGGGCATGATAGCAGTATTCCAGTATTTGAGAGGCTGCCACAAAGAGGAGGGGGTCAATTTAGTTTCCAAAGCACCAGAAGGCAAGACAAGAAACAATGGATGGAAACTAATCAAGGAGCGAAGCAACCTGAAATTAAGAAGAAACTTCCTAACAGTGAGGACAATTAACCAGTGGGAAAGCTTGCCTTCAGAAGAGAGAGAAGAGGGAGGGAGAGATGATGTGTGATAAGATAGCATGGGCTGAGAAAAGTACCAGGGTTGCTTGGGAGTGTTCAAGAGATGCCATGAAGTAAGGGATGGTGTGCAAAGTGACTCAATCAGGAAGGATCTGTGGGGATCAGTGGTGGGATTTTAAATTTTTTACTACTAGTTCTGTGGGCATGGCTTGGTGGGCGTGGCAGGGGAAGGATACTGTAAAATTTCCCTTCCCTTCCCACTCCAGGGGATATTTACTGTAAAATCCCCTTTTGCTTTCAATTAGCTGAGACTTGAGACACAGAGAATAGATGGGGGTGGGGCCAGTCAGAGGTGGTATTTACTAGTTATCTGAACTACTCAGAATTTCTGCTACCGGTTCTCCAGAATGGGTCAGAACCTGCTGAATACCACCTCTGATGGGGATGCCCAAAAGATGCCAGGCAAGTGTGAGAAGACAAACAGGGAGGGAAAAGGCTTAGGGAAGGTACCTGAATTGCTCAAGTGATTTGTGGTGCTTGGGAAAGGCAAGCAGGAATGGACAGGTCAGGTAAAGCAAGCAGGAGCAAACACAGGTTGAGGGTGCACAGGAATTTCCATCTCCCTGTTCATTTTTCCTTCCCTTCCTTCCTCCTTCCCTTACCTTTCTAATAGGTAGGTAAGTGGCTGTTGCTTGGTAGGGGAGGGAGGGAGGAATTGCAAGACTGGCTGGGAAACTGCCATGGAATATGAAAATGAAGATCACATGACTGCGGTGCATGCAGTAGTGAAGCAGCCACAGGTTTCCCAAAGGTTTTTGTGTGGCTTCAAGTCAATTTTGGCTCTTGGCAGCTATCTAGAGAAGTCCATGAAGTTTTCTTGGGAATTTTTTCAGAAGTGGTTTGCCATTTTCTCCTAAGATGGCACAAAGGGTCTCCAAATTTCTAACATTATGCCTTAACCACTACACTACATATCTAAGTAAATCAGGTATATATATATTTTTTAAAAAGTAACTTCCAAAGACTATTGGCTTCTCTTGTGAATACAACTAGCATTTATATAAATGACCAGGATCATCTAAGGTATGAGGTATTCACATAGCAAGCTTATGGTCTGTTACTTCATCTACTGGAAACTTCTGAGTATATTTTTGAGATGGGGGGAGGGAATCCAATTATATTCTAAACTTTAAAATAATGGTGAAAATTTAGTTAAAGACTAGAGAAAATTGAATTATCATTTCAAATAAGCCGTTCAAAGAAATAACAAGTTTCTTGTATTTACATTAGGAAGAAAATGCTCTGCAGATAAAATATTCACATTATATTTTATAATGAAATCACTTACTTTTCTTATTTTATTTATTACAATTTTAAATTACTGAATAGGTGAAACTCTCTAGGCAATTTATACAAAATATAATCAGAGTAAAAATATATAACATACAAACTAAAAACCCCATGTGAACTAGGCAGAATCATATCACTCATGTAAAAACTAAAACAATATGATTCAAATATAATTACAAGTTGATTTAAGAGAAATGGGAAAGGAATTCAGTAAAGGAACTGCCAGCATTTCCTAGTATACATCCACTTTACTTGCCCAAAAGAAAGACCGAAACTGTATTTTGATTTTGTTTCTGGATTGTCTGTGGGTGACTGAAAGGAGTTACAATTTAAGGCTAACATTTTAATATCACAATTTTACAGTTATATAAAGTAGACTGCCTTTGTGAATTTTACTCATGATATTCGTTGATTTATAAAATAAATAAAATTATGCACTATTTTGCAAATCAGTGCTTTTTGTGAAAGCATGATTTTTTTTGCATGTAATTTAGATGTTCAAACTCCAGTGTTTCCTGTGAAATGAAACTCCATTTTTTCTTTCTTTCTTTTCTCAACCTCAGACTGTAGAAAGCTATTCAGTGACAACGTTACACAACTGGGACACAAAATGAAATTTTGTGGAGATTGTCTGGTTATATCACTCAGCTAGCTTTCTAATAGCTAACTGAGGAGGAAAAAATATAAACTACATGAAACATCACATCACATCACATCACATCACACATAACATAACATAACAATACAACAGAGTTGGAAGGGATCTTGAAGGTCTTCTAGTCCAACTCCCTGCCCAGGCAGGAAACCCTACACCATTTCAGACAAATGGCTATCCAACATTTTCTTTAAAATTTCCAGTGTTGGAGCATTCACAACTCCGCAGGCAAGTTGTTCCACTTACTGATTGTTCTAACTGTCAGGAAATTTCTCCTTAGTTCTAAGCTGGTTCTCTCCTTGATCAGTTTCCACCCATTGCTTCTTGTCCTACCCTCATGTGCTTTGGAGAACAGCCCGACTCCCTCTTCTTTGTGGCAGCCCCTGAGATATTAGAACACTGCTATCATGTCTCCCCTAGTCCTTCTTTTCATTAAAATAGACATACCCAGTTCCTGCAACTGTTCTTCATATGTTTTAGCCTCCAGTCCCCAAATCATCTTTGTTGCTCTTCTCTGCACTCTTTCTAGAGTCTCAACATCTTGTTTACATGGTGGTGACCAAAACTGAATGCAATATTCCAAGTGTGGCCTTACCAAGGCATTATAAAGTAGTATTAACACTTCACGTGATCTTGATTCTATCCCTCTGTTTATGCAGCCCAGAACTGTGTTGGCTTTTTTAGCAGCTGCTGCACACTGCTGGCTCATATCTAAATGGATGTCCACTAGGACTCCAAGATCCCTCTCACAGTTACTACTATTGAGCAAGGTACCACATATACGGTACCTGTGCATTTTGGGTTTTTTGCCTAAATGTAGAACCTTACTTTTTTCACTGTTGAATTTCATTTTGTTAGATAGCACCCAATGTTCAAGTCTGTCAAGATCCTTCTGTATCTGTATATAAGCTACATGAAACCACTAGAGTTAATACTCAATCATTAGCCATTGTTCTGTCTTTCTCTTTCATTTGACATCCAGACTTCCTGCAACTGTTCTTGAAATCCAGTGTCCAATATTCAATACAAGTAGTCCTAGACTTACAACCATTCATTTATTGACCATTTGAAGTTACTACAGCACCGAAAAAAGGGAAATATGAGCTGTTTTCACGCTTATGACCATTGAGGTGTAGAAAGTTAGCACGCACCCCTCTCCTAGAAGAATGAAATATTTTAGGAAATATTTAAAAAGACAGAATATTATATTTCTCTGGATGACAAATGGCGAAACATTTTTTTTCAGTGGCAGGAAGCAGACTCACTCTTAATAGCCCCCACCTTTCTTAATAGCCCACAGCAGATGTCAGCACTTAAGAGGTAAAGAGATAGATAACTCTATTCATAAGTAAATTCCCTGCAGCAAGATCTGAATAAAGGTAGAGTTAGCCCTCAGCCACAACAGGAATTGCCCAACAAGCCCCTTCATTGCATCAGCCCAAACTTCAACCAAACTTAGCTCAGAGAAATCCTAGGATTTGTACATGGCACCATGGGAGTCTGACAACAGCCAATAAAATATATGTTCTTGCACAGGAACAGGAAGCTCAAGTTCAAAGCCCAAGAGAAGGTATAAAAAACCCTCACTCTCAACTCCATGTGATCAGTTGCATCAGAACCAGCCATGTGGTTCTGCTGCATCAATAAATGGACCCTCTTTCCAATCAGCCTCCAGCCTCCATTTTGTTTCCAATCCCTTTCTCCCAGCTTGGAACTGAACCAGGCGGATATTTCTTCCAACAGAGGCAACCTCATGGTCATGTGATCAAAATTCCAGGACTTGGCAACTGGCACGTATTTATGACAGTTGCATTGTCCCTGGATCATGTGATCACCATTTGTAACCTTCCGAGCTAGTTCTGATAAGCAAAGTCAATGGGGGAAGCGAATTTGCTTAATGACCACATGATTTACTTAACTGCAGGAAAAAGGAGGGATCAAACAGACATTACAGGTAGCCCTCAACTTGTAACCACAATTGGGACCAGAACTTGTGTCACTAAACAATGTGATCATTAAGTGAAGCATGCCCAGTTTTTTTCACCTTTTTTGCTGCAATTAATTACCGTATATACTCGAATATAAGCCGATCCGAGTATAAGCCGAGGTCCCCAATTTTACCCCAAAAACTGGGGTAAACTGGGGACTCGAGTATAAGCCGAGGGTGGGAAATGAGGCACCTACCGGTTGGGGAAACCTCCTCCTCAGCTGAGAAGGCTGGCGGCTCCCCGCCCGCCTCTCACTGCACCGCAGGGCTTCCCACCGTCCGGTAAAATGTGAAAAAGAAAAGAAAAACTCGAGTATAAGCCGATATACTCGAGTATAAGCCGAGGGCTTAAAAAAACAAAACTCGAGTATAAGCCGTATAGACCCGAGTATAAGCCGAGGGGACGTTTTTCAGCACAAAAAACGTGCTGAAAAACTCGGCTTATACTCGAGTATATACGGTAAGCAAATTGCACTGTTGTTAAGCATATATGGCTTACCCCACTGAGTTTCTGGTTGAAATCCCCCTGGGAAGGTGACAAATAGCAATTAGGTGACCCTGGTATGTGGCAACTCTTGTAAATACATGTTGGTTGCAAAGTGCCAAATTGTCGATCATGTGGTTGTGATGGTCATAAGTGTGAGAACCAGTAATATGTCACTTTTTTCATGCCATTGTAACTTCAAACTGTCATTAAGCAAATGGTTCTAAGTCATTTTGTACAACATTCTGTACAATAAAGTCATTCTAGTCTACTTTTGATATTCAAAGAATTTATAACATGAAGGTTCCGATTATCTTTAGTGACTTACATACTGTATATTATGCAGTGCTTTAGTGCCTCATAGGTTCACCTCTTCACTTCCTTTCTCCTGCAGTCATCTTTAAACAGAGTTTTGGTCACAAATAACCTCAAAGATGAAACTTTGACAAATGGTTGTTGAATCTTCTGAAAATAAAGCACTTTCCCGCTTTGTAAAAGGTGTCTTGCAAATTTCAAAGTGGCAGTTAAGCAGACATTTTCTGGGGGAAATGGGGATTTTCTCTATGACAAGTTATAGCTGTCAAAGTTATAACTCTCGGGAAGGAGAGAGGTTAAAAACAATGTAAGTCTAATATCAGGTCTTTGGAATCCAGGAAACATATTTACCAACCAACCTGTCTTAGAGATCCAAAAGATGCCATTTTCCCTATTTATTTTTCTACCGCAAATGTTATTTGGGCTCTGGAATCTTTCAATGATTTACATAGAGCAAAACAATATAAAACATCAATTTAAAACCATTTAAAATCATACAAGAATTTAGCAAAAAAAAAAAAAAAAGCAAAAGCAAGAATCATCCAAAGAAACCAAAAATAATAGAAATCTTATGATGGCAACTCTCTAAAATAATTATTTCTTTAATTCCTTCTCAGGAAGAAGACAGCTAGCTTGATACTCACTGTGAAGTTGATAATAATAATAATAACAGCGTTAGAAAGGAGCTTGGAGCAGGGGTGAAATCTAAAAATTTTCCCTACGGGTTCTGTGGGCGTGGCTTAATTGGTGGGTGTGGCTTTGTGGTCAGATGGCTTGGTAGGCGTGGCCAATAACAATAAATAATAAAAATAATAAACAAAGTATAAAAAAACAGTAAGAGGTACCAAAAACCAACTTTCACACTTTACATACACACAACACAACACAACTGACTCACACACAATGTAAAAGCAGCTGCACTTCACACTTCACATAGCCACAAAAAGCTCAAAAACCAACTTTCACACTTTACACACACACAACACAACTGACTCACACACAGTGTAAAAGCAGCTGCACTTCACACTTCACATAGCCACAAAAAGCTCAAAAATCAACTTTCACACTTTACACATACACAACACAACACAACTGACTCAAACACAATGTAAAAGCAGCTGCACTTCACACTTCACACTTTTGTGTGTTAGTGTAGTTAGAGTGAAACACTACAGAAACACACCAAATCTCAGAAAGTTGCACAAATATTTTATTTTATTTTATTTTATTGTGGACTTCAAATCCCAGAGTTCCTCAGCCAGCAAAGCCAACCAGTTGATCACCGAGGAAATAGATTAGCTGAGCGATTGATTCTGTCTGGCTGAAACTGAAACTGCTTTCTTGCTGTGGCCATGTGTTCATCAGTAAACAGGTAAGTCCCTTAGAATCTCTACTTTTACTTGTAGAAAACAGGTTTTCTACAAGTAAGAGTACAAGTAAGGTTCTGCTGTTTTTTACTTTTAAAGGCCTTTTTCGGCTGAAGCAAAATCGGCTTTTAAAAGTAAAAAAAAAAAACCTCTGCAGATGGTGGGGCTCAGCAGAGGCAGGGGGGGTGGGGCCAGGGATTTTTGCTACCGGTCCTCCGAACCAGCCATCGCTACCGGATCGCGCGATCCCGTCCGATCAGGGAGCATTTCACCCCTGCCTTGGAGGTTTTCTAGTCCAACCCCCTGCCCAGGCAGGAAACCCTACACCACTTCAGACAAATGGTTATCCAACATTTTCTTAAAAATTTCCAAAGTTGCATTCACAACTTCTGCAGGCAAGTTGTTCCAATTATTAATTGTTCTAACTGTCAGGAAATTTCTCCTTAGTTCTAAGTTGCTTCTTTCCTTGATTAGTTTCCACCCATTGCTTCTTGTTCTATCTTCAGGTGCTTTAGAGAATAGTTTGACTCCCTCTTCTTTATGGCAACTCCTGAGATATTGGAACACTGCTATCATGTCTCCCCTAGTCCTTCTTTTCATTAAAATAGACATACCCAGTTCCTGCAACTGTTCTTCATATGTTTTAGCCTCCAGTCCCCAAATCATCTTTGTTGCTCTTCTCTGCACTCTTTCTAGAGTCTCAACATCTTGTTTACATGGTGGTGACCAAAACTGAATGCAATATTCCAAGTGTGGCCTTACCAAGGCATTATAAAGTGGTATTAACACTTCACGTGATCTTGATTCTATCCCTCTGTTTATGCAGCCCAGAACTGTGTTGGCTTTTTTGGCAGCTGCTGCACACTGCTGGCTTATATCTAAATGGTTGTCCACTAGGACTCCAAGATCCTTCTCACAGTTACTACTATTGAGCAAGGTACCACATACCCGGTACCTGTGCATTTTGGGTTTTTTTGCCTAAATGTAGAATCTTATTTTTTTTCACTGTTGAACTTCATTTTGTT
Source organism: Ahaetulla prasina (assembly GCF_028640845.1). Classification (NCBI taxonomy): domain Eukaryota; kingdom Metazoa; phylum Chordata; class Lepidosauria; order Squamata; family Colubridae; genus Ahaetulla; species Ahaetulla prasina. The sequence goes on along the minus strand of NC_080546.1, from coordinate 71,069,326 downwards.
AGATAGCGCCCAATGTTCAAGTCTGTCAAGATCCTTCTGTATCTTGAGCCTATCTTCTGGAGTGTTGGCTATTCCTGCCAGTTTGGTGTCATCTGCAAATTTGATGAGTTCCCCATCTATCCCCTCGTCCAAGTCATTGAAGATGATGAAGAATACTGGGCCTAAAACAGAGCCTTGGGGTACTCAACTGCATACTTCCCTCCATGTGGATGTAGTTCCATTGAGGACTACACGTTGAATGTGGTTGGTCAGCCAGTTATGAATCCATCTGGTGGTGATGCTGTCCAACCCACATTTTTCTACTTTATCTAGTAGTAGGTTATGGTCTACTTTATCAAATGCTTTACCGAAGTCCAAGTAAATTGTATTGACAGCATTCCTCTGTCCACTAATTTTGTCACTTTGTCAAAGAATGCAATAAGATTACTCTGGCATGATCTGTTTTTGACAAACCCATGTTGGCTTTTGGTTATTACTTTGTTTGCTTCTAGGTGTTTGGTGATTCATTGCTTGATTATCTTTTCAAGAATCTTCCCTGGTATTGAGGTCACACTGATAGGTCTGTAGTTTCCTGGATCTGGTTTTTTTTTTCTTCCTTTTTTGAAGATGGGAACTACTCAGCTCTTTTCCAGTCCTCTGGCAGTTCCCCAGTGCTCCAGGATCTTTGAAAGATATAGTCCAGTGGTTCTGAGAACTTGACTATATATATATATATATATATCTTCAGGCTGGTGTCTTCACCTTCATGCTTCTCGAGCAAAGAGTGGTCGGAGCTGCCGTCTTTCTATAAATACTGGTGGGGAGGTGGGGAGTGTTGCTGTGAGTGGGTTGGTTGGCTGTGTGGTTGCATCTTGATTAGTAGATGGAGTGGGTGTTTGCAGATTGGTCGAGGTGGGGAGTTTTGCTGTGAGCGGGTTGGTTGGCTCTGTGGTTGCATCCTAATTGGTAGATGGAATGGGTGTTTGCAGCATCCTGTGTGGGTGTGGTCCTAGTCTTTTGTTCCTGAGTTTTGGTGTTGTGGCCTCTGAAGTTCTGTGATGTGATGTCTTGAGCAGATGGCTGTGATGCAGCATCCCGGGCCCTGGTTTGGCTCCGAGTCCGAGGTCCTGTCATGTGTTCCTGGTGTGTGTCCAGCCTGCTTTGTGTGGGGATCAGAGGGAGGCACAGCAGTCAGAGGTGTCAGCATGGTCTGGCTTCTGGATGGTGGTTGTGTTCGTCTGTGAAATGGGTTTGGGTTTGAATCTGTGGGATGGGTTTGGGTTTGAATCTGGTGAGGATGATTGGTGATGGCGTCGTGTGTTCAGGGTCAATTTTCGTGGCTGGGACTCGTTTGTTGACCAAGGCTGGTTTCCAGATGTCTGGTCAACAAATATATATATATATATATGTTTTTTTCCTATTGAAGCAACCTGGTCTACCCAAAAAATATGAGAGGGAGCATACTGCTACAAACCCCTCCCATATTTTTTGGGTAGATCAGGTTGCTTCGATAGGAAAAAACCCACTTAATCTTTCCCCTGGTACAGCTGACAAAGAAAGTAGAACCTGTGGCTTAGTGGTTAATACATCTGCCTAATATACAAGCAATCCCAATCCCAGAAGGGCTAAATAGCTTGAAATAGATCTATACTAGTCTTCCTGTATTTCTTTGTCAGTAAATATAAATTTTATATATATACAATCCTAAACTCTACCAACATTATCTTATAATTCATTAATATTTTTAGAATTCCTGATCATGTGGCCAAGAAATTTTAAAGCCAGGATAAAAAGTAAAAGAATATGTGTCTTGTGCTTCAATATAAATTTAATCAAACAGACCTACGATTAATACTCACCTGTGATTTAGGAGTTGAATAACCATTTCATTCCAAATAACTCTTTCTGGAAAGCCAAAATGAATATTAAAACTGCTTCAAAAATTGCCAAAGCAAGAATTTCAATTAAAACTCAGATACTTTCAGGAGCTTGATTGACTTATATAAATCCAGCCTTAGCTAGTTGGAATAATATGCCATAATCTAAGAGACAAAGCAATTCTTAGACTTTTAATTTTATTAAGGAAGTAGGAAAATCCTGTCCCAGCTTGGAAATAACTGGTGTTTGCTCATTAAAACTAAAATCAGTGATTTATTTGAAAATGCTCTCTTGTGAAATATAAAGATTTTATGAACCTGGAATCTATCAAAAATACGAAACTTCCCTAATCTTAGAGATACTATTTTAGTGACATCTTTTTGACATATTTTGAACTGAAACAGATGAACTAACATAAGTACAGTATCCTAAACCTGGATAAATGTGTTAAAATCCATCTTCTGTAGAAAGAAATCTATGGTATCTAATTGACCATTAAGGAAGAATTAATGTTATACAAAATTATAGTATTTTTAAGGTTTTATTAATCTTGAATTTGTATCCATTTTCTTATTTGCACCCTCTATGAATATTAAAATGCTTAACGTCCTATTTGTTGCAACACCAAGATGCTGATGGTTTGTTGAGGACATGTCTTCACAATGAAGTCTGATTTTGGTAGACTTTTGTCATGAGGCTGTCACTAAAACCTCATCAAAGTGATCTAGGGGGATAATAATGTTTTCCTTTGGAAAAATGAACCAGCTTTTTTTTCTATAAACTCTCCTTTCTTCTGTATCACATGGAGAAGAAGCCCAAGGCAAGTCAGCAACAAGTGACTCACTGTAGCACCACACTCTCTCCTGTCTCTTTATGGGGCATTATAATACCATGGCCACAAGATTGGTAAAGGTCAGTTTACATTCCAATTCCAAAGAAAGACAATGCCAAAGAATGTTCAAACTATCGCACCACTGCACTCATTTCACATGCTAGTAAAGTTATGCTTAAAATCCTATAAACTAGCCTCCAGCATTATGTGGATCGAGAATTACCAGAAGTGCAGGCAGTATTTGAAGAGGCAGAGGAACTAGAAATCAGATTACCAACATACGTTGGATAATGGAGAGAGCTAGGGAGTTCCAGAAAAACATCTACTTCTGCTTCATTGACTATGCTAAAGCCTTTGATTGTGTGGATCACAACAAATTGTGGCAAGTTCTTAAAGAGATGGGAGTACCAAACCATCTTATTTGACTCTTGAGAAATCTTTATGCGAGTCAAGAAGCAACAGTGAGAACTGGACACAGAACTACTGATTGGTTCAAAATTGGGAAAGGAATCCAGCAAGGCTGTATACTGTCGTCCTGCCTATTTAACTTATATGCAGAGCACATCATGAAAAGGGCAGGGTTAGATGAATCACAAGTTGTAATTAAGATTGCCAGGAGAAATATCAACAACCTTAGATATGCAGATGATACCACTTTAATGGCAGAAAGTGAAAGGAACTAAAAAGCCTCTTGATGCGGGGAAAGAAGGAGAGTGCAAAAGTTGACTTGAATAGAATAGAATAGAATAGAATAGAATAGAATAGAATAGAATAGAATAGAATAGAATTTTATTGGCCAAGTGTGATTGGACACACAAGGAATTTGTCTTGGTGCATATGCTCTCAGTGTACATAAAAGAAAAGATACCTTCATCAAGGTACAACATTTACAACACAATTGATGATCAATATATCAATATAAATCATAAGGATTGCCAGCAACAAGTTATAGTCATACAGTCATAAGTGGAAAGAGATTGGTGATGGGAACTATGAAACAATTAATAGTAGTGCAGATTCAGTAAATAGTCTGAAACCCCTTTATCTACTTATTTAACTAGATAAATCAAGAGATCTGTCATTCTCTGTAATCTGAAAGGAGGGAAATATGTAACCATACTTTGCCGTTTGTCACGCGTAAAGCACAGAGACAGGTAAACTGTGCTATTTTCCCCTTTTCTATGGAAAAGGATTAGTTAGAAGCCAGGACTTCGAAGAACAAAACCACTGCTGAACCTAATCTTTCATTGGTGTTATACAACAACTACTTTGGTATCTTCATCACAGTGGTAGTGGTGAAAGATGTGTAACTCACTCAGGCTATAGCTGTAGAAAAGATAATTCTATAATAGGAAGAGGATTAGCACAGGCACAGTGCCATAAAAATGAAAGTTTAGTCAGACAATTATTGCTGTGTTAATGGCCAACTGTACTTTAAATGCTAATTTTATACATTTCTTCTAATTAGTAATAAACAACAAAGTCAATAGGCATAGGCATCCATACCCAACAACAATTGCTAAGATATCAAAATGTGCATTGTCATGTCATGATACAATTTCTGCCCTTTCATTTTGCAATTACACAAAGAACAGAATTTTCATCACAATATTGTAATGCTTGTTCTGTCTCTTGCTTGTTCTTGCCTCACATAGACACCTTATTCTGCCAGACATGCAACTCATCACATGGTTATGTCTTGGCAGAGCACATGGGCAGCAAGTGATTTCCAGTGATTTCTACCAGTTGAGCATCTTCAGTTTTGTTCCAAGAGACATTAATAACCTTAAGATCTTCCTTAAGTGTTTGGCTCCAATTTTCCAAGGCCAGCCTCATTTCCTCTTTCCTCCAGGAGGTATCCAAAGTAGTGCAATTTTTGGATGCTGGTCTTTAGGCATATATAAGATATGGCCAACAAACTGCAACTGGATCTGTCTGAACAGAACAGTTGGTTACTATAAAGGTAAAGGTAAAGGTTTCCCTTGCACATATGTGCTAGTCGTTGCTGACTCTAGGGGGCGATGCTCATCTCCGTTTCAAAGCCGAAGAGCCAGCACTGTCCGAAGACGTTAGATTCAAGTAAATGAAGTGTTTCAGAAACCAATTTAAAATGCAGAGAAGTACAACTGGCAAAGTTAGAAGAACCTCAATCCTGAAACAGCAAGCCGTAGAAGGATATGGTCACAAAGAAGGATCTTTGTGACCATATCGCAAGTAATTGTGTTCTCTTTGCTGACGATGTCAAACTATTTAACACCACAGACAATGCATCTATCATCCAAAAAGACCTTGATCATCTAACCACTTGGTCTAAAACTTGGCAACTCCAGATCTCAACCAGCAAATGCTCAGTCTTACATATTGGAAAAAAGAACCCAAACACTAAGTACATACTTGATAGACATTACCTTACAGATGACCCCCACCCCGTTAAAGACCTTGGAGTTTTCATGTCAAATGATCTAAGTGTCAAAGCCCACTGTAACTACATAGCAAAAAAGGCTCTAAGAGTTGTAAACCTAATCCTGCGTAGCTTCTTTTCCAAAAACACTACACTACTAACCAGAGCATATAAAACATTTGCTAGACCAATTCTAGAATACAGCTCGCCTGTTTGGAACCCTCACCACATCTCTGACATCAATACAATTGAGCGAGTCCAGAAATATTTTACAAGAAGAGTTCTCCACTCCTCTGAAAACAACAAAATACCTTATCCCACCAGACTTGAAATCCTAGGCTTAGAAAACTTGGAACTCCGTCGCCTTCAACAAGACCTAAGTTTAACTCATAGAATCATCTATTGTAATGTCCTTCCTGTTAAAGACTACTTCAGCTTTAATTGCAACAATACAAGAGCAACCAACAGATTTAAACTTAATGTTAACCACTTTAATCTAGATTGCAGAAAATATGACTTCTGTAACAGAATCATCAGTGCTTGGAATACTTTACCTGACTCTGTGGTCTCTTCCCATAATCCTAAAAGCTTCAATCAAAAACTTTCTACTATTGACCTCACCCCATTCCTAAGAGGACCATAAGGGGTGTGCATAAGCGCACAAACGTGCCTACCGTTCCTGTCCTATTGTTTTTTTTTTCTTTTCTTTTCTTCTTCCTATATATATATTGGTGCTTATACTTCCTAATATTTACTCATATATATGTTTATATACTATATAATCCTTTTTATATGATGTTGTGACAAAAATAAATAAATAAATTAAAATAAAATAAAAAATGTAGAAAAACCCAAGATCATTGCAATCCAGCACAACATCTGGGAGATATACCAATTCTGCTGTATTGCAAAAACTGTATTGCAAAGTCCTACATCAATCTCTGTAATAATACAGATGACTTATGAGGATGCAGTAACGAAAGAATAGATATATTTGGCCTATGGTCTAGCAGGTAGAGGCAATCTGACAGAAACAATTACATCTGATAAAGCCTCCCAAAATTTTATGAAAGTGCCGTGAAACAGCAAGATAAATGGCCAGTGAGTTATATAGAGTGATAGAAATGCTACAGACTTTAAGAATCTGTTCTTAAAACACCTTATAAATGGTTATAGGCATAATAAGCACCCTGCAAAATGTTTTCTAGCATTTTCTTTCTCATGTAATGGAAAATATCATATTCAGAGAGAGGAAGTCTTAATGCAAAGCATATTCTCTATTATAGTAATTAGCTCAAATAAAAACAGTCAAAGAATTCATCCCCATCTACAATATCAGTATGGTTCCTGGCAAGCCAATTAAAATAACCAGAGAGAATGTAAAATGTTTCCTACTGTGTAATATCCTATTTAGGGAAATATTCCTAACAGAATTTAGCTGTTGGGAATTTAGAATTTAACTAGCGACTATAGTTAAAATTCCATTCATTTGTTAAGTTCTGATTAGAAAACTATATAAGCATACAGATATCCCATGGAAAAACTGTAGCAGAATCTTTCCTTCCTTTTAAAACGAAAGTTTATTTTTATGATGAACTGCAGCTGTTACATGATCCAGAATCAGATTAAAGAGGATAAAGGACAACTCTTTTTCTGGGGTGTCACTTTCCCAATTGAAATCACTTCACCTTTCGCCCTGGGAAAATCTCAAATCCAAGAAACAACAGCAACTATAAATTCTCTAGAGCAAAAAAAGGGGGGGGGAGGGTTAAACCATCCTCATGTCATAATCCTGTAAAACTTGCTTTCATGTCTTTAACAATTGTGTTTTCAAAGCAAAGCAAACAAAAAAGAGTTAACCTCACACCTTCCACAAAATACCAAGTTGCCTCCTTAGTAACAATTCAGCAAAGTTTTACAGCTCTTGCAAAGCCTGAATGTTTTAGTGGAGAACGTAAAGCTCTGTAATCCAATTCTGTTTAAACTCTTCAACACAGATGCTTTACATAGTATAAAAAGGCCCTAGGGAGCCTTTGCCACTGAAAGTTCTGCAAGTTTGAAGGTTGAAAGAGGAAAAACCAATGATGAAATTTTAAGACCATAAGAGATAAAAAGATAGGAACGAAGTAGGAAATGACTTGACAAGAGGGAACCAGAACTGGGGTGTAGTTATTTCTTATGTGGAGATAAAATCTGAAGGAGAGTCTGCAAAAATGAAAAAGGTTGAACCATACAATACTGAAAAAAAAGAATATGTTGGAGAAGTTACAGTATTTGAGTTCCTAGAGCCCTATCTGCAATTCAATTCCTGAAATGCAAATTCTGCCATTGTAGATTCTTTGTAGTTGTAATGGTGTCGGAAGAAATATCCTTCTGGGTTCAGTTCCAAGTGGGGAAAAAGACACTGGAAACATGGAGACTGTTTGGAAAGGTGATTTAATGATGGACAGGAATCACATGGCTTGAGTTCCTGAATAGAAAAGGCGATCACATGCTTCAAGGTGTTGGGTGAAGAACCAGAGAGGAAAGAGGAGACCAAGATGCTTGAGAGTGCCTGAGTTTATACCCTCTGTGGGGCCCCACCTTGGTGTTTCCTGTTCCTGTATAAGAAATGTATTCTGATTGGTTATCATACTCCCAGGTGGTCTAGGGGGTCTTAGCTAACTTTGTAGTGTTGGAAGAAATATCCATCTGGGTTCAGTTCCAAGTGGGGACAAAGACACTGGAAATATGGAGGCTGCTTGGAAAGATGGTTTAATGGTGACCAGGATCACATGGCTTGAGATCCTGAACAGAAAAGGGATGAGATCCTGTGTGCTCCCTGGTTTTATGCTTTTTCTGAGCTTTGAACTTTCTGGGGCACAGGAAGAGTATCCTGATTGGTTGTCAAGACTCCCAGGGGGTGGGAGTCTTAGCTAGCCTTGTAGGTTGTCTCTCAAGCTTGCCTGAGCCTTGCCATGTGGTGAGTTTCAGTTCTATTGTGTTGCAAATGATGGTCCATTAACAAAGGTGGGGGGATTGAGTTTCTACTTCTGACCCATTGACAAAGGTGGGGGGAAATGAGTGAGCTTGGTTGAGGCTTTAATGGCCCATTGACAAAGGTGGGGGGTGGCAGGAAGTTGCTTTGACTTTAAAACATGTTTCTCCATTTCTCATTCAGGGAAATATATTCTGCCTTTTAAATATTTTCTAAAATATTTCATTCTTCTAGGAGGGGAGTGGGTGCTAAATTCCTACAATCCCTACTATTTTTTTTTTCAAAACGTGAGTTTTGAAACATGCTCTTGGCAAAAAATTAAAATTGATCAAATCAAGGAAGCTTGATTGGTGCTATTAATTTTTCTGATGCAAAGGAAGCTATTGATAGAGACAACAGAAAAAAGATTCCTTCAGTGGCTCCCAAAAGCTTTCAACCATGAAGGTCTAGCAGCCAGGGGAAAAGTTCTGGTAAGAATTTTACAGTATCCAATTTTCTATGCCAATTAATTTCAGCTGCTAGATATCACTTTCTGAGAGCTTCCAGTCAGGTTTCAAGCAAGCACACATCCCAAAATTTTCACAGCCATGGTTTTCCTTTAAATTACAGGCTGCCCATTTCCAAGGGTTGGTTACTAAACCTGCCCTAGCTCTTACTTTAGTGCATTCAAATTTTAGTCCAAATTGAGGTTAATTAGTGTGCAATCCAGGCTTTTTCCTTTCTTTTCTTTTTTTTTTTTAAGTTACACACAATGAGCCCTGGGACTTCTACTCATGAGACCACCAGTGCAACATATCTTGCTTTACTGGGCAACTGGGCAGCATCATTTGTGAGTCAGTCAGGGCTTGGGTTTTGGATATCACTTTTTCTGCTATCTCTTCAAGAGAGGAATTGCCTGAGGGAAATGCCCCTCCCCCATGGAATTAGCAGGGAGATCTGACTCCTTGGGCTTTAAGTGCCACCGAGCAAAAATCAACCTAGGAGAAGTCTTGTGTGGAGGTAAGTGAAGGGAATAGTTTCAGTCTAATTCTGAATAGTGTCTCTCTCTGTGTGTGCCTGTGTATGCAGCTACCTTTACAATTCAGGCAATACAAACAATACAAACATGCTGGTCAAATTTCCCTACCATTAGAGAGAAATCTCAGGTGTTCAGAACTAACTGTGGCAGCCACTCAAATACAATCCTTACATGAGTACTTTAGACTGATTACAATGTAAATGAGACAAGACAGAAAACCTTACAATGAATTTTCCACCCTCCCGCCATAGTCTTTCCAGCTGTCTTCTGGGGATTGAAAACAGTCTTTTAGTCTTTACTTGTACATATCAGGGTCCTTTTTTCATGTCTGCTGGGTAGCATGCTTGTTGGTCAGTCAGGTTTGGAAAGGTCTGCTCCACTCTGGTTGCTGTGATGACTTTCAGTGGGGGCTGGATTCAAACTCAATTCCTGGCTCCAACAAATGGAAGGTCTCCTCTGGGGGCAGCATCTGGAACCATGTGCTCTGCTTCCACAGTTGCAGAGTCATCTTTTCAGGGCTGAAAGACATTAGAACAGAATCTCCTCCCCACTTTTGTGGGTAATCTTCTCAGGAAAGGCATTGTAACAGGATTAGAGATGGGGGGGGGTAGATATCTTGCAGGCAGAGTTTGAAAAGAAACAACACATCAATATTGCAGTTACTAAAAAGTAATGCAGTTTCAACAAAATGGAGACACAACTGATGAGAAAGAAAAGAACTTCACATACTTCAGGAAGAGGATGAACAGGTAAAATCATTTAAACAGTAAATGCAAGACTGATTTTTTTTTTCTCTTGTAAGTGAACTTAAAACGTTTCCTCATAAACTTATCTTGTAAGTGAACTTAAAATGTTTCCTTATAAACTTGAGTTGTTACTTTAAGATAAAGAGGAAGAGAAAAAAGCAGAAATGAAAAGTTCTGTACCCTATTCCCGGTGGCCACACGAAAACAGGGTAAAGGCTCTTTCTTTCCTCTTTCTCTCTCTCTCTTTTCCCCATTTTCATTGTTTCAACCTTTTGTTTTTGTTTTTCCCTAACAATTTAAAATTCTTGTCTCTAGAGATCAAATACATTTTTACAGTTACAATTACCTCAAGGGCCCACAAAGACAGACATACACACATAAAAAACAAGGAGGACAAAGAGAGGAAAACAAAACTGAGATTTACACACACACTGATCATTCCCGCCATAAATCTCAGTTAAATTAGGGAAGGCACAAATCTTAACAGACAGACCACGTGGTTCCATAGAAGAAAGAGAAAGAGACAAACAAACAAACAAACAAAACAAAAACCCAAACATTCCTATTTATATATTTCCCTTTTCTTTTAAGTACCTTTATTTAGCCAAATTTGTCTACCTGTTGTTATCTCTTAGCAAAGCCCATTTTTTTACACAATTTCTTCAATTTCTATTCTCGCATGCCAGTCAACACTGGCACCTGCCTGGCGTCCCAGGCCCCAAGCATGTCTCTCAGGGGATTTCCCTCTACCCTCGAGCTTACGCTTCCCATGATCCTCGGAATGTGAGGCTCACTTTGTCATAGCCGGGCACTCCCGCAGTTTCGGAAAAAAAGGTATCCGCGAAGGACTCCGACTCCCTTCTGTCGAAGTATGGGCCCCTTGCTTAAGGGAACTCTTATTTGAAGATCACCAATAAAAAAAAATAGTGATCCCAGAGGACCTTGCTGCCCCTACAGCAGGTACGAGCACCTCCTCTCACTCTACATGCACCACTTTAGGCTTTGCTTTCCTTTTTAGATACACCGATAGTTCCTATATATTTCTTTTTTTTCCCCTTCACACTTCTTTTCCTTTCACTCAGCTTCCGTTCCTTGAAAACACAAAGTTCCACATTTGGCTTCCCCCCCTTGCTTTCTCTATCCTACCGGTCACGGCTCAGTGGAGCTAGCAGTAGGCAGAGGTGCGGCTAGAGGTTGCTCAAAGGGGTGGAATCAGACTGTTTCCTTAGGTGGAATCCCACACACACACTTCCTCCTTCCCTAACAGAAGGTCCTGTGCTCTGGCAAAACCCCCATGCTCTCCAGACTTTTAATCTTTCTGCGGTTAGGAAATGCACAGAGGAAGCAAGATCCAGCTGTGATTGGGAGCAGGGCTCTCTCATTCACACACATGCAGGAATACACATATTTCCTATGCTTTTCCATGCTTTAAAATTAAAATTTAGAGGTACTCACCTTCTTTCCAAGCAGCCTTTGAGCTCAACACTCAAAACCCCTTTAAAACCTAGTTCCAAATGGCCAAGGTCCAGGAAAACTTACCCACAGACTCAATGGGTCTGCTGCTAGCAAGGGAGGCTTACCTGGGCCAGGTCCATTGGTTAGGTTAGCTTGGAGCCCCATCTGGGGTGCCAATTGTTGGAAGAAATATCCATCTGGGTTCAGTTCCAAGTGGGGACAAAGACACTGGAAACATGGAGGCTGTTGGAAAGATGGTTTAATGGTGACCAGGATCACATGGCTTGAGATCCTGAACAGAAAAGGGATGAGATCCTGTGTGCTCCCTGGTTTTATGCTTTTTCTGAGCTTTGAACTTTCTGGGGCACAGGAAGAGTATCCTGATTGGTTGTCAAGACTCCCAGGGGGTGGGAGTCTTAGCTAGCCTTGTAGGTTGTCTCTCAAGCTTGCCTGAGCCTTGCCATGTGGTGAGTTTCAGTTCTATTGTGTTGCAAATGATGGTCCATTAACAAAGGTGGGGGGATTGAGTTTCTACCTCTGACCCATTGACAAAGGTGGGGGGAAATGAGTGAGCTTGGTTGAGGCTTTAATGGCCCATTGACAAAGGTGGGGGATGGCAGGAAGTTGCTTTGACTTTAAAACATGTTTCTCCATTTCTCATTCAGGGAAATATATTCTGCCTTTTAAATATTTTCTAAAATATTTCATTCTTCTAGGAGGGGAGTGGGTGCTAAATTCCTACAGTAGGTTGTCTCTCAAGCTTGCTTGAGTTTTACTATGTGCTGAGTTTCTGTTGTTAGATGGGTCCTATTGTGTTGCAGATGATGGGCCATTGATGAAGGTGGGGGAAATGAGTTTCTGCCTCTGGCCCAGTGACAAAGGTGGGGGGAGGCAGGAAGCTGCAGGGAGCTGCTTTGTCTTTAAAACATGTTTCTCCATTTCTCATCCAGGGAAATACAATATTCTGCTATTTTTTTTAATATTTTCTAAAATATTTCATTCTTCTAGGAGTGGGGTGAGTGCTAACTTCCTACAGAAACAAATAAAAATAATATAACTGAAAGATACAAGTAACATGGTTATATTAATAAGTGGGAAGAGATAGATACTAGTAAGGAAGAGAAGAATAATAGTAATACATAATAATAATAATTTAATAATAATAAATTATTTGACAGTGTTGTGGGAAATAGTTGTTAAGAAGAATGAAATAGCTATTAGGGATGTGCAGAACAGTCTAGGTGTGGAAAAGGAAGTTTTGAGACCATCCATACATGGAGTAAATGCAGCAACAGTGGTCTGCAGCTACGCAGAAGGTAGAGGCAAAGACATTAAAGATACAGGAAGTTGGAGGTGAAGGGAAGAACAGAAATAGGCCATGCAGAGGAGGGAAATAAAAGAAGAAGTGTCGTGCCTTTGCGCCTCTGACCCGGCGCAGATCTCGTCTGGCCCCTTGGTTCTCCGAGGGGCTGAGAGAGATGAAACGCCAGAGAAGATGCCTAGAGAGCACCTGGAGGTCCAGTCGTTCCGAAGCTGATCGGACACTAGTTAGGTCCTATTCTAGGACCTACCTAGTGGCAATGAGGGAGGCGAGGCGTTCCTACGCCTCCACCCTCATTGCGTCGGCAGATAACCACCCAGCCGCCCTGTTTCGGGTGACCCGCTCCCTCCTTCATCAGGAGGTGCGGGACGACCCTTTGCAGGGACGTGCCGAGGAGTTTAGTGGTTATCTATACGATAAAATCGCTCAGCTCCGGGATGGTCTGGACTGACATTGGGATGATCCAAGCGAGGGAGAGGAGGCACGTCTTGTCGAGTCTGTTTGGGATGAGTTCGACCCTGTGGCTCCCGAGGACGTGGACAGGTTGTTGGGGAGGCTTCACGCCACTACATGTTTACTGGACCCGTGTCCTTCCTGGCTGGTACTGGCCACTCAGGAGGTGACACGAGGCTGGCTCCAGAGGATTATCCACGCCTCTTTGCTGGAAGGGTTTTCCTGCCGCCTTGAAAGAGGCGGTGGTGAGACCCTCCTCAAGAAGCCCTCCTGGACCCAGCTATTTTGGGTAATTATCGTCAGTCTCCAACCTTCGCCTGCGAAGGTTGTAGAGAGTGCTGTGGCGCGATAGCTACCCCAATACCTGGATGAAGCCGTCTATCTAGACCTGCTCCAGTCGCGCTTCCGACCCGGATACAGCACAGAGACAGCTTTGGTAGCGTTGGTGGATGATCTCTGGAGGGCCAGGGACAGGGGTTATTCCTCTGCCCTGGTCCTATTAGACCTCTCAGCGGCTTTTGATACCATCGACCATGGTATCTTGCTGCGCCGGTTGGGGGATTGGGAGTGGAGGCACCGTATCGGTGGTTCTCCTCCTATCTCTCCGACCGTCACAGACGGTGTTGACAGGGGGCAGAGGTCGACCGCAGGTGCCTCACTTGTGGGTGCCGCAGGGTCGATCCTCTCGCCTTCTGTTCAACATCTATATGAAGCTGTTGGGTGAGATCATCAGTGGCTTCGGGTGAGATACCAGCTGTACGCTGATGACACCCAGCTGTATTTTTTCCACCCCGGCCACCCCAATGAAGTTGTTGAAGTGCTGTCCCGGTGTTTGGAAGCCGTACGGGTCTGGATGGGGAGAAACAGGCTCAAGCTTAATCCCTCCAAGACGGAGTGGCTGTGGATGCCGGCATCCCGATTCAGTCAGCTGCAGCCGCAGCTGACTGTTGGAGGCGAGTTATTGGCCCCAAAGGATAGGGTGCGCAACTTAGGTGTCCTCCTGGATGAACGGCTGTCGTTTGAAGATCATTTGACGGCCGTCTCCAGGAGGGCCTTCCACCAGGTTCGCCTGGTTCAGCAGTTGCGCCCCTTCCTTGATCGGGATGCCTTGTGCACAGTCACTCATGCGCTCGTTACCTCTCGCTTGGATTATTGTAATGCTCTCTACATGGGGCTCCCCCTGAGGTGCACTCGGAGGCTTCAGTTAGTAAAGGTTCCCCTTGCACATATGTGCTAATCATTCCTGACTCTAGGGGGCAGTGCTCATTTCTGTTTCAAAGCTGAAGAGCCAGCGCTGTCCAAAGACGTCTCCGTGGTCATGTGGCCAGCATGACTCAATGCCAAAGGCATATGGAACGCTGTTTCCTTCCCACCAAAGGTGGTCCCTATTTTTCTACTTGCATTTTTTATGTGCTTTTGAACTGCTAGGTTGGCAGAAGCTGGGACAAGTAATGGGAGTTCACCCGTTATGCGTCACTAGGGATTTGAACCGCTGAACTGCTGACCTTTCGATTGACAAACTCAGCGTCTTAGCCATTGAGCCACTGCATCTCTTTTCAGTTGTTAATGAAACACATAATGAAAGATCAAAAAACCAAACCAGGATCCAATGGAAATTTTTTAAAAATTACCATCTTATCTCTAATTCCCCTTTACTGAGTGAATAGTATAGCTAGGGTTAGAGAGAGCTGTGGAAAGCAAGAATAGGTGGACATCTACAAACTGGATTAAGGCTGGTACATGAGAGAAACTATGTGGTTGAGTGTCATGGATGACTTCTAGTGCAACCCAAATGGAGCAAGCTCCTTGTTCTCTCAGCTCTCTCAGCATTTTCAACACTATCATGGTATGTAGATGTCTCTAATGAGTAGGAATTGGAGGAACAACCTTAATAGTTTAACTCCTCCCTTAACTGACTAGATCTAGTTTGTGAAAATGGTTCATATTGAAGCAGTGAATACAGTTCATAAACTAAACAAATTGCACCATTAATCTGGGTAGAGGAACTTAAAAAAACACACACAGTGATCATTGTTTTATATAGTGGTTAGAATATCTGGTTGGAATTGGGAGATCATGAGTTCTAATCTCACACAAGTCCAGCTGGGGGTAACCTTGGGCTAGTCACTCTCTCTGAGCCCTAGGAACAAGTCAATGACAAACCACTTCTGGAAAACTCCCAGGCAATTACCAGGAGTCAAAAACCGACCTGAAGGTGCACACACACAAAAAAACATTTCTTCATCTGATTTGAACAGTGACACAAATGATTCCATACCTCAATTAATTCATGAAAAATAACCATCAGCATGACATTGCTTTATTGATATTTTCATGCTGTTATTGTTAATTTCTAGTCTAAAATTTTGGTATGTGCAGAAATGGACAGACTGACACTAGAACTCAAAAACAAGGGTGAGACAGAATACTATGAAATTTGGAACAAAATGTACCAATAGTTGAGAAAAAGGAATCAAAACGGAAAAGTTTGAGGGTTTGTAGAACTGAAATTGGACAATATTTAGCAAATATGCAAATGACGATAAAGGATATCTTTATAATATTAAAGTAGCAATGTACGATACTTGTAGTTATTATGTAAAAATCTGTATGGAAATGACTAAACTAGGAGATTGCACTGTGTCCAATGTTTTTAATGTTTAATTAATAAGTTTTTTAAATAAATTTAAAAAAAGAACACAAGCCCCTTCATTGCACCCCCCCCCCAGAACAATCCAAACTTCAAAGTCACAGAAACCTATAAAGATCCATCCACTCATTCAAACATTTTGTCAGCTTTCCAATGGTGAAATTCAAATTTTTTACTACCGGTTCTGTGAGCGTGGCTTGGTAGGCGTGGTATAGCTTGGTGGGTGTGGCTTGATGGGCATGGCAGGGGAAGGATACTGCAAAATCTCCATTCCCACCCCACTTCAGGGGAAGGATACTGCAAAATCCCCATTCCCTCCTCATTCCTGGGGAAAGGATATTGAAAAATCTCCATTCCCACCCCACTGTGGGGCCAGCCAAAGGTGATATTTGCCAGTTCTCCAAATTATTCAAAATTTTCGCTACCAGTTCTCTAGAACCCGTCAGAACCTGCTGGATTTCACCCTGCAGCTGTCCCTGAATCACATGTGGTTGGTGGTTCTGCTTCATCAATAAAGGAAACCTTTCTTTCAAATCAGCCTTCAGCCTCCATTTTATTTCCAGTGCCTTTCTCCTGGCTTGGAACTGAACCAGATGGATTTTTCTTCCAACACCTGATTCGCCAGCAATTCTTAAGTGACTTACAAAAAAGCTACTCTTTGACTAAAGAGGGAGTTAAGCGGGTGGAGGAGCAAATTATTAGAGATGTGTTTGAAAATCTTTAAATAAAATTATTCAGTTCATAGATAAGCGATGCTGCAAGGATATTAAAAAAAAATTCTCAAACTACTTCAGAGATGCAAATATGTATAGAAAGTTACCAAACCACCAAGGCAATTTCACAAGTAGCTGACAATGCAGAGGAGTCCATTGCAATTTTGGAATATAAACCTGACACCAATTTTTATTACGATGGTTTAAATATAAACCTCCCAACACAAGAAGAGCTCCAACAAAATCTGCAACTTTTAAAATGACAAGGTTAGGATTTTTTCCTCATGGACATTAACAAGGAGTTATTAATCATAACCTGAGCATAGCTCATAAAATCATCTGCTACAATGTCCTTCCTGTCAATGACTACTTCAGCTTCAACCACAACAATACACGAGCACACAATAGATTCAAACTTAAAGTGAACCACTTCAATCTCGATTGCAGGAAATATGACTTCAGTAACAGAATGGTCAATGCCTGGAATGCACTACCTGACTCTGTGGTCTCTTCCCAAAATCCCCAAAACTTTAACCTTAGACTGTCTACTGTTGACCTCACCCCATTCCTAAGAGGTCTGTAAGGGGCGTGCATAAGAGCACCAGCATGCCTACCATCCCTGTCCTAATGTTCCCTTTAATTGTATTCATTTTATGTATTCAATTCATGCTTATACTTATATATATTATTTAATATGTTTTCGACAAAATAAATAAATAAATAAATAAATAAATAAATAAATAAATAAATAAATAAATAAATAAATAAATATTGAGATATCCTTGAGAAAAAGAGAAGCTTATAACTGCTTGACAAACATTCCAGAGAAGAAAAATATTTTATTCCATGAAGACAAGTTGGAAGGAATGATTTAATGAGTCAATTGGAATTAGGATGGATTTTTATCAATCTGATATTTGTAATTGAAAGGAAGTCTTAATCTAAAGTTTGACAGTGTATTTTTTTTCTTTACATATAATGCTTAAGTAATTTCTAAAGTTTGTAAAATATTATTAAAAGTGTATTTGAAAGTATCTATGTTAAGAGAGAGTTAAAGGAAAGAAGTATTAGCTTAAAGAAAAGTTTAGAGTTTTAAAAGGATGTATAGAAAAAATTATTCTAGAATAACTTGGACTGAGTGATATAAATTTGATGAGTTAATTGGAGTTAGTTGGAATGTTATTAGTCTGAAAGTGAACTTTAAAGTATGTATGTTAAGAGAAGGTTAAAAAAAGATGTATTCGAAAGTTTTGATTTTAGAAATGTTTTTAAAGAAAAGTTTAGTGTTTTAAAATGTTTTAAAGTGTTTTAAAATGGATGGAAAAAAGTATTTTTCCCTTTAAAGAATCTGAAAGAATATAGCGAATTTTGTTAATATAAATGATGATGGTTTATAAAGATTAAGTGCGAATAGAAATACATATTATTTCTATAATTTAGAATATATTTATGTTTTTATTTGGAAATCACTTCTGGATTTTGTGCTTGTGGTGGGGGAAAAAAACTTGGACTTTCATTTTGCCAATTAGATAGAATTGTTGTTATAGAAATGGTTAGTTATATACTGTGTAAAAGTAAAAAGTAATATTATCTTGTACTGTGCTAAAAGGAGTTGGAGGTCAATGCTTTTTATTTCCCTGTACCCCCTATTTTCTTCCCTCCTCTCTTTTTCCTTAATTTCCTATTTTTATTTTTCATTCTATTTATACATTGATAAAACAATAAAAGTCGTGAGATTTTTTTTAAAAAGAACCCTATGACTTCCAACTTGTCTGAAGACCAAGTTTATAAACATGGACAAGATTTATATAGGTATTGTGCAACACTTCCATCATTTGCTTACAGAGCTCAAATTGTACAAATATTTACAAAATCTATGTAAACTCGAATTTGCATTTGAGCCCTGTTAAGTCCAAATTCCAGGCTATAGATAGAGTCTGACTGCAACAATGAACTTAACACAGTACAGGAGCCAGGACTCCTATAAAAACTTGGAAATGTTGGTGTATGAACTTTTAGAACTTACAATAATTTCATACTAGGCCATAGCACCTATGTTCTCACAGAATTGCAATATACTGAAGGAAGTTGATTATATAACAAATTTAATAAGTAAAAACATAAATACTCAAGGAAAAGAAAATGGATTGCACATAAAAATCTTTCCATCTTCCTAGGAAGTCAATCAGCATGCATACCAACCCAGAAAAAAAATATGAACATAAGAATAGTTTGCTGCTTATGCTGTAATAAATATTAAATGATTTACATATACTGTGGGAATTCCTTTTTTAGAAAACTGAACTGTTAAGTGAAAGTTCTCCCATCTCTGTTCCCAAAATAAGAAATACAAAGCAGACAAACACTTTTCCTGCGACTATTTCTTCAGGTCCCTTAGTCAGTTTGCCTACAATTTTTTAGGTTTCCTTTGGTCCTTCAAAGGAACAATTTTTCCCTTGTAATCCATCATGTAGAAAGCTGTAATCTAATTGAGATTTCCAATGGTTGTAAATATTTCACTGTAATAACACAGGTCACAATTTATTAGCCTCACAGCACTTAATATCAAGAGACCTCATTTTTCATTTTAAATCCAACACAATTGAAACACCCAAAGTGTAGCAATGACCTCTAAACTACGGAAATAAAGAGAGATGTTCAGCTAACAGGACAGGTGTTCCAGCCTTTCTGCCTTGGTCGAGTCATTCATGATACAATGCCTTTTTTAGTATTATGAAACAATTAAGAAGAATTGGACGTTCTTGCCATTCACCTGTTAACATGTAATCTCCTCCAGTGAAAAATATATATAAATCTTTTTCTTGTTCCACATTCGAGTAAAGAACAGTGACACAGCAAAACTATGAGATAAATGTAAAGCAATTGGATAAGTTAAGCAAATACTCTACAAAAACCTTTCTCAATTTTCTTGCCTTCTAATGTTTATATGGCCATGCAATTACAATTTTTTTTTTAATATGGAAACAAGATAAAGGTACAAGACACATTCGAGGCATGCCCTGACAGAAGGTTTTTGTGCGCTCTAAATTAATTCCCGTATGAAGATATTTAACTGTTTTTCCAATGCAGAAAAATATTTGTTTCATTACGTTTATAAGGCTACCCAACTTTATACTGATTCTTGGTGATGTTCAGTAAGAATGATAACACCAACAGACCAGCCTTAAGTCTGATTTACAGCTTGAGCGCAATTAAAAACATTATGCATTTTAATGCTTGTCTTACTCTAAAGCATTTGCATGCTGCAAGACTATAGTTGGCTTTAAATAGATATATTAAATTCTTGAGGAAATTTGAGAGTAGAGAAACTGGATGAAATCTGTCCAAATTTCTCCCTGGCAAGGAGAAATTCTGCAATTATTTCTCAAAAACAGGTTTTCCCCTTAGCAATTTAACAGCTATTAACAAAATCCATAATTCTTAATGATGGTTTTCCTGGAAATTTAATTGAAGCAACAAAGCCATGAAGCCAGTTTGACACCAAGTTAGAAACCAGAAGACTGTGAATTCTGGACTGTCTGATCTGTGAAAGCTGTCTGGGTGACTTTGGGCCAGTCTCTCTCAATCTATCATTTCAGGCTTGGGTGGCAAGGCAGCTGGTCAATTTTTGTCACAATGAAATGGATCAACAATTGTTTGATCAAAAAAAGTGAACAATGCACTTGTGGAAAAACACTAAGAAGAAAACAAAAGCCATAGAAGTTACACATCTCTGGAGATACGATTGTACAATGAAGGCAAGACATTTACACAAATCTTTTGGCCATCATATGCCTATGGAACTGAAAGATCAGCAGGACAAAGTATATTTGAGAGATTATATCCATATAATGTTTGACCGCTGCAAGGAGAAGTCCCTGCAGTTTTCTTGGCAAGGTTTCAGAAGTAATTTACCACTGTCTCCTAGGGTTTTATAATAGAATTGGAAGGGACCTTGGAGGTCTTCAAGACCAACCTCCTGCTCAAGCAGGAGAACCTATTTTAGTCAAATGGTTGACCAGTCAGTTTTTGAAAGCCTCCAGCAATGTAGTAATCAGAACTTCTGAAGACAAATTGTTCCATTAGTTGATTGCCGTCATTGTTAGGAAATTTATCCTTAGTTCTAAGTTGCTTCTCTGCTTGGTTAGGTTCCATCCATTGTTTCCCATTTTGTCTTTTGGTGCTTTAGAAAATAGTTGGACTCCCTCATCTTTGTAGGAGCCCCTCAAATATTGGAACACTGCTATCATGTCCTATGTAGTCCTTCATTTCATTAGATAGACATACCCAATTCTTGTAACCGTTCTTCATATGTTTTAGCCTCCAGTCTCCTAATCATTCTTGTTGCTCTTCTCTGCACTCTTTACAGAGAATCAACATCTTTTTTATATTGTGGTGACCAGAACTAGTTGTAGTATTCTAAGTGAGGTCTTACTAAGGCTCTAAAGTGGTACTAGAACTTCAAATGATCTTAATTCTATCCCTCTATTAATGCAGCCTAGGATTGCATTGGCTTTTTGGTTGCTGCCACACACTGTTGGCTCATATTTAAGTGATTGTCCACTAGGACTTCAAGGTCCCTCTCACACTTACTGGCATTAAGCCAAGTTTCACCTAGCCTGTACCTATGCAATTGATTTTTTTCTTGCCTAAGTCTATAACCTTACTTTTCTCTACATTGAATTTCTTTTTGTTAGATAGAGTACAGTGTTTAAGTCCGTCAAGATCTTTTTGGATCTTGAACTTGTCTTCTGGGGTGTTGGCTGTTCCTGCTAGTTTAGTGTCATCTGCAAAGATTATGAGTTCCCCTTCTATTCCCTCATCTAGATTGTTTATGAAGATATTGATCAGTATTAGTCCCAAAACAGAACCTTGGGGTAGCCCACTGTTTACTTCTCTCCAAACAGATGTAGTTCCATTTAGGACTATGTTGAGTATGATTTGTCAGTCAGTTACAGTTCCATTTGGTGGTGGTGCTGCCTAGCCCACATTTTTCTAGCTTGCCAAGAAGTAGGTTATGGTCTACTTTATCAAATGCTTTACTAAACTCTAAGTATACTATGTCCACAGAATTTCATTGATCCACTAATTTAGTCACTGCCAAAGATTGTAATAATATTTGTTTGGCATAATCTGTTTTTGATGAACCCATGTGGGCTATTGGTTATAACTTTGTTGGCTTATAGTTGTTTGAGATTTGTTGCTTGTTTGTCTTTTCCAAGCCAACATACTTCCCTAGATTGACTGTCCGATCTGCAGATTATCGTTTCTCTTCCCATAAAAATTGAATCTCCTATCATCAATACTCACTTTTTTTTCACTACAGAAGTTTGGGATACTTTTCTTCCTGTCACAGAATTGCTAAATTGTGCCTCTTTTTTTTAGAAACTATTGATAAATGGTCTTTTTATGTTTTTCCGCCTATTTTCTTCCAGGGGGAGGCTATGAAAAGGATTGTTCAGTTCAAAAGGGGCTTCATTGGACAGGGCTAGGGTAGACAGCTGGGACTTTGCTCTTGAATGTTGTTTCCTTCTAAAAATGCCGTGTTTTCATCAGTCTTCTTCTATGTAACGTATCTAAAATATATCTAAAATGTCTCTATGTAATGTATCTAAAATGTGATAATTTTAGCCTAGTTATTTGTTCCTCAGGTAATTTAACAAGTACTGAAATAGAAGCTCTCCAACACCTGAAGAAACTAGCTCAGCTTTAGGATCATAGAAACTTACTGTATAATTTTAGAATGCAAATGAATGCTGATCAGCATTGTCAAGTATCTATGCAAAGAAGGATCATGAGAACCATTAAAATGATGAAATAGATAATATTGTTTCCTCTGATCGTGTTGATTGTTTAGAAAAAAATTGTTATTTGGTCTTTCATTGGAAAATATAATAGCTTCATCCCAATATTTGTAATATATAAATAACTCCTTGATTGTACATTCTGCTACATACATAGGTCAAATCTGTCATTATTGCTTCTTGTCCTGTAGAGGCTACATACCATTAGTGATCTCCTTGTTAAATTGTTTCTTTTCTGTGATATGGGGAAGTGGTAGTAATCAAGATACCCTGTGCATATGACAAAGTGTGCTAGATTGATTTATGGGTGGAAAAACATCTTCTACAATCACTAACTCTCAATTGTTAATGTCTGGTTTCATAGCAAGGATAGATCATTTGTAGAAAGGCACTTAAGGCTGAATAAAATATCTCTGATGGCAAAACTTCAGTAAGGGATATCTTATAAGATAACTTTGCTTCACCATTTTCATTAAGTAAAATGTCAGTAGATATTGTTTTAACCATCAGCATGCTTCAATGGTTTTCTGTTATCCTTTCTTTTCTCATTCAAAAACAGATATTAAATTGCATTACTCTTTTTTAAAAAAATCTTAACTTCATTGTATTGAAGCTGCATTTTATCAATGAAAAATGCAGTTTTCAATTGTACATTCTAGATAAATGCCACAATCTGTGCCTCCAGACGGCTTGCTTTGATAGCATTTTCTATTTATGTGGTTTTCAGAAGGTCATTTTCCTTATCTGAAACATGCATAAACGATACTTGCATGTATTATTCTAGACAATTTATATATACTTCTTTCATGCTGCCTGTACTGTAGAGAAAGTCAACCTTACTCTGCAGGATTAGATGTTGTTATGGAGTTCAGCTTTTTTATTTTCTTCTGTTCAATTATGGCCAGTTCTCAGAGACTGCCTGGAGTGGAAAGTCCCTGCAGTTTTCTTGGCAATGTTTTTCAGAAGCAGTTTGTCATTGCCTCCTTCCTAGGCTGAGAGAAAAGTGATTGACTTCACATCAAGGCAGGACTAGAACTCCTGGTCATCTGGTTTCTACCTAATGCCTTACTCGTTAAACCAAACTGACTGACTGGATTTCAGATAGCATCACATTATTAACAGCTGCATAGCAATGAAAAGTATGAATGCACATCCTGCTAATGGAGAAAATACAGCATCAGTGTGTGTGTGTGTGATAAAGAGGCAAGGATACATGTAATATTATTGCCCAAATAAGCCACAAGCATGAGAAAAGTATGTATGTAAAAACTATCTAGCATTCAGAACATTACCTTTACCAATATATAGCAACAATGCTTGCTCATTGAGTTCCCTATAAAGTCACATTTATTAGTGTTCAATTCTTAACAGTCCAAAATTTTGTGTTGCATATGAGGAAAAAAATCTTCAATATCTATATAGATTTATTCCTTTTCCCATCTATTTCTGAGATTACCATTATTTAGAAGAAGAATTATAAAACTGTTGGTGGAAAAAGAGCAAAGGAAAAAAACCTTTCTGATTTTGAGTAGTTTTATAATTTTAGAATGCATTATATGTTTCTTTTTAAAAAATCAATATAAGAGGATTAATAAATATAGATTGGAACAAGTAAGAACTCACTGTAAGTAGAGCGGCGGGGAGGAGAGGGGAGAGGGAGAGGGGAGAGGGAGAGGGGAGGGGAGAGGAGGAAAGAGGGGAGGAGGGAGAGGGAAGGGGAGGGAGGGAGGGAGAGGGAAGGGAAAGACAAGAGGAGAGGAGGGAGGGAGGGAGAGGAGAGGGAGGGAGGGAGAGGGAGAGGGAAGGGAAAGACAAGAGGAGAGGAGGGGAGGGGAGGGGAGGGGAGGGGAGAAGAGAGCTCAGCATATGTGGAAAAGCTTTCAGAAATGCTTTAGAGGACTCTAGCACTGTTTAGTCATTCAGATGCGATGAGATCAATTCCCATCTGAAAATAAGGAGAGGAAAGAAACAGCTTCTAAGTTAATAAGCTGTAAAGGGCAAAAGTTGAAAATTAAATGTTATAGCTTAAGCAGTTCTGCAGTTCGACATCCCATTTCTCCATTGGGGAAGTAAAACAAAACCCTTGCAGAGGAAAGAAGGACAATAACCTCTTCATAATAGCCCAGAATTTTCTCTGCAGCATGAATTTGAGCTGCAGTGCCTGATGTGTGACAATATAGAAGAAGCCATTCAAGCACTCTGACAATCAGGAGAAGGAATGAAAATGTGATGCTGAAGAGAGAGGAGGAAAGCTTGTCATTAGCTCATTAAACCCTCCGTATTTTGTCTTGATTTTAGTGAATATGGGAGAAAGTGCAGAAGATTCTTTTTTTATTATTTAATGCTTGAAGTAATTAAGGAGAAGAAACACAGACTGACGACTGAAGGCTACTTATTGTATATGCTGTGGAGAAGAGAATGCATTTGAAATCCAATCATTTATAAATTTAATTTGGATTTTATCAAGGCTGTGAAATAAGCAGTAGCAAAATGTATAGAAGAAACACTTTCCTTTCAAGCCATTTCCTATATTTTAACCAGAAACGTGAAAAGGTGGCATCTCCTGGATCAGTTTCTCATGAAAAAAGATTTAGGCATAAGGCAAGTCTTTTAAATATATATTTCACTAAGCATTTGATTTAATAGTCACACATGATAACATTTTCCAGCAAGGCTGCTATTCAGGAACCTCTGGCAGTTTTATTTGTTGGTAATATTTATATGTTGTGGGGCCAACTCCACAAAAACATCTATTTCTTTCAAAACTTGAACTTAGCTGCATAATATGAAGCTACAAAGAAAAGGATAGCTAAGAATGAGATTTTCCCCTTCATACGTTAACACAACCACCTAGTCTATAGAAAATGAGCAATCTTTTTCAATTTAAATAATTAAGAGAAGAAACAGTACTCATATAACAGCATTAAAAATATAATATTATTTCAAAAATAATAAGATAATGAAAAGTGGGGAGAAAGACTCTAGTAATTAGATAAAAAATTTAATGACCAGTTCTCTTTCTTGCCCTTTCTAATTTCTGGAAAAATTAATAATTCAGTTATTGACAGAAAATACATATCTACATATTATTTGTGGCAATTTAGGTGTAGATAACTAAGTTGTATAATAATTCATGCTCCCCCAAACTCCACAATTCTTGATGTCTTGTTATCAACCCAGTCTATGATATAGTTAGTGCTTCTTTAACACACAGCAAGCAAACAAGTCTCATATTTACAATCCTTTGATTTTAGCCCAAAATGTGTCAATAAAAAACAAATCCAAACCATATCAGGGAATTTCTCAATTTATGAGTTACATTTCCAACAATAAGCAGACTGCAGTCAAACTCCATTAAAGATTTTCTGAGGCAAACCTCAATTTAAGATGGTAAGAAACTACAGTAATGTGTAATTTACAGCAGTCTTCCACTGTTTACCAGGGACAACATATTCAAATAACTGTTGTCAGAACATTTGTAAATAGCTAAATATCAATTTCAGCCCCTTCATTCAGCTGTTAAAAAGGGTAGTGGCTTGTAAGTTAGATACATTTTTACACGACTCCATCTACAGAAGAACTTCAGAAGAACAAGCAGAAAGAAAATAGTTTATGAATAAACCAATGATTTTGCTTATTGAGTATGCTTTTTATTGAAATTGGAATATTTGTGTACTTGATTGTAAACCTCCAGAGAATTTCAGCTATAAGGCAGTTTAAAAATTATTATTTTTTCCGGTTGGATTACAAATTTTTGGGTTGAATAAATTGCTGATAAATACTACAATTAAATGAAATTCATTTTTAAAATTTCAGTAGATCTACCAAATAACTTCCTAAAATTTCAGTAGCTCCTAAACAATAATATTGTAAGATGCACAATAAGAATTTATTCTACAAATAGATATTTTTCCTGTTATTTTATATTAAGATTATGCCATAACTAAACAGAGTAAAATAATAAGCTGAAGAAAAAGGAATTCTGAATTCTAATATTCCTTATTTGAGCAATTACCAGAATAAATTCCAATAATAACCCTAAAAGTGTGAAAAGTTAAATATACATTTTCCAACAATTAATTGTAATTTGTTCAGTGAAAACCCCACAGGATGTCTTTGCCAGAAAAATTTATTCAGTATAACAAAACCAAAAGCAAAGCAGCTTAGATTAAAAACCAGTGGGACAGAATTAGAAATGAAAGTTTTGATTTATTTATAAAGCCAAATACTCTGCCCCTGTTATTATTCTACTAAAGTTTGTTTTTCTAATTACCCAAGGAAAAAAGTGCTAAGGCTAAATTAAATAGAAACAGAGGAGAAAGACATCAATCGAGATCCACATAGCTGCCTAAGAGCAAGGAGGCAGAAACCACACGCATTTCAGTTAGGTATGTTTAATACTATTCTGGGATAATACAAGATCTTGGAAACTAAAGAATATCCTACCCTGATTTATAGTGTTTGAATAATTTAAAACTTCTCAGATTTCTTACCAACCTAAGTAGTCATTTATCAAATAAGCCACCAAATGATTTATCTTCTACATCTTGATTGTTTATGTCAAGTCTCCCTTCCATTCCTTTTCTAGCCTCCTCATAATCTCCCCCAATACCCTTAGCAAGAACCTCAATATAATTAAGGAAAAGCATGCTATAAATAATGACCATAATTTAGGAGCTGAGTATAATATATTAATCCAAATATAAAACATTGGGGAATTTCCCAAGAAACCCTATCAAAAACTTATCCAACATGTCCTGTCTATTTTGAGCTACTGCCAGAACACTGATTAAAAATCTTCCATCATCATAAATTTGACAGCCTTGTATAAATTCAGCTTGAGCTGAATGCACAATTGTCAGACGAATAAATTGCAATTTCAAACAAAAGTAGCCCTTAAAAATCTTCCTATTTGTCATGACAATGGAGCTATAATTAGAAGATATTTCGGAGTATAAGACACACTTCCTCCCTAAAAGTGGGTGAAAATTGCGGTGCATCTTATACACCAGTGATAGTCAACCTGGTCCCTACCGCCCACTAGTGGGTGGTAGGGGTTTTTCCGAAACTGAAGCACTTTCCTTTTTTTAAATTTAATTGACTTTTTAAAACATTTTCATAGAATTATTTAAAAACATTTTTATTAGGTTTTTATAAAATTCCCTGTGACAATTTAAATTTCTGAAAATATACTATTTGTATCGCCCGCACATAAGTTTAGTTCACGTTACGTAAGTGAAACTAAATGACGTTATAGTGCGACCGCAAACAAAAGAGCCTCATCCCAGAATAGCTCGCACATCTCCCCCCACACCACCCAGATGTAAGAGACAAGCAGAGCTGGTAGCCGGCACCCCCCAAAACCCAATTCACGATGCGTGAGAGGCATGCACGGACAATGATACACGGTGCATTATTGTGGAACCGGTGAGCGGTTAGAAAATTTCACTACTAACAGAGATACAAAAGTGGGCGATAGGTATAAAAAGGTTGATAACCTCTGTTATACACCGAATGTTGCTGAAGCCCCACCCACTCACCAGCCCCCACCCTTTGGCTGTTTTCGGCCTCTGCATGTCACATTTTTGGCCTCCACATGCCCCATTTTTGACCTCTGTGTGTCACATTTTTGGCCGGGTCCAGGTGATGGGGATTGGCAGCAGCAAACAGGCTGTGCCAAATGAGTGGTGGCAAATGGACTGCACCAAATGGGCTGCAGCAGCGGCAAACGGGTGGCAAATGGGTGGCAAATGGGTGGCAAATGGGTGGCAAATGGTCTGTGCAAACGGGTGGCAAATGGGCTGTGCAAATGGATGGTGGCAAACAGGACATGCCAAATGGGCCGTGGTGGCGGCAAACAGGTTGCAGCGAATGGCCTGCGGCAGTGGTGAATGGGCCAAAGTGAATGGGCCCCGGCAACGCTGAATGGGCTTTGGTGAATGGGCCAAACTAATACCGGATGGATGCTGGGAGACAAAGGCAGATATTCTTTTTCTTGTTTTCCACCCCCCAAAAGGTAGGTGTGTCTTATAGTCCGGAGCATCTTATACTCTGAAAAATACGGTATATAAGCACAGGTGTGCACTTTCTTCACAATTTGTATTAACTACAACAAAAAGTCACCTAGGTGATACGGGCAGGGATGTAAGGAATAAATCAATAAAAATAAATAAAACCAAAAGATGTTCCTACCAATGTTAATTCATACTGAATGTATGTACCTACAGTAACTAGATTGGTGGTTATGATCCTGCTTGAGGACATGTCTGCCAATAAGAGGGATGGGGAAGAACAGAAGCCATAGACAGTTTCATGTTTGGAGATTTCAAAAGTAGCAGAGCCAGTATTTTTACAGGATCAAAAATTTCCCAGGATTCTTCACCTACATGAATGATTGACAATCTCTCAGGCTCAAAGGTTCGGTCCCCTGGACTTAGGTACAGCATCTAATGAAGATTTAAGAACACAGACTTGGACTTCATAGATCTGAGAGGCTAGCAAAAAAGCATTAGAGTGCTATCAGGAGACCAGGCTCTGAAGCTGCTATGAGATATATATCAGTTATGTACAGAGTGGAGCCTCACTCTATCCTATTTATTGCATTCCTTTGCTGAGAAAACTGCTGAGAACTTTACAAAACTTAGTTTTTGCCTACATGTAATGTTGCTTTGCTGTATCTTGGACCTTGGATTTGTATAGGATTTCTCTTGTCAATGAATTTCTTGCTTGCTTGCATGTTTGCTTGCTGGTTTGATCTTGATCCTGATCATGAAAACAGTTTAGACTCAAGGTACTTTTTCAAAAACTGCTTATTCCCTGGTGACTGTGAATCAGTTAAGTTGACTTGTCTTTGGCAGTGGAAGATTGAAAGCCTACGAGTTTACATTCTAGTAGCTAGCTGAGGTGGCAAACAAAAGTTGAGTCCGGTTCAGCTTTCCAATTGTTAGCTTTCCAATTGACAAGCTCAGCATTTTTAACCACTGAGCCATCATGCGCACTATCCTACATAAAGACTTAGTATTAAAATACTTAACTCCATATTTGATATATTTTTAATACTTCACTATTTTTGGACTTTTGAACTGAAATTCTGAATTTTGTTGATTCAATTTAAAAATATGTATTTGATTTTGGAAATCATGATCTTCCATAAAATTCCTAGTGGAATCCTGATATAGAAAGATTGGTCTGGAGAAACAGGCTTGAACTTAAAAGTTCATTGAAACCCAGAACTAGAATGGAGTGAGTTCAATTGCTTATTTTCTCTAAGAAAATAAGCAATTGAAGAAAATCACAAGGGTTTACCCTACGGTCAAATATGCCTCCTTTCAGTATTCAAGAAAGAAAAACCCCAACTCCATTTCCATAGGGAAAGGTACTTTTAGTGAGTATGAATTGAATGCAATGAAAGAAAAGCAAGGTCTGAGATAATAGGCACAAAAATCACATATAGGAAACGTCCCCAAAATCCTCCCCCCAAAGGTCCAGTCAGGATTATCCAATCCACAATCCTCCAGGGGATCATGTGGGGTGCAGCTTCAGATGGCCCCATCCTTCTGGTATGCCAGGACGGTTGGCCTTGACTGGTTATCAGCACGCCAGCTGCAGAGAAAACACTGAGGGAAAGTTCCTCCAATCTTCCCCCTGTACAAGACATCTCCACCAGCTCTCTTCCCCCCCTCCTCCATAATCAAGACAGCTCCCCCTCCCCCCCCCCATTACAATGACAGCCGTAGCAAGCAAGCAAAGCAAGTGATCAATATGAAGCAGAGGCTGACACCTACTTCCTAAACCAAATTTTGGCACGTTCCTACTACAGTTTTTTTTATAAACAAATGTTTTACATATTAATCCTATATAATCAATAGATCCTAGACTCAGTTTGGCTTCAAACTGAGTGCAGGATCTATTTTAATTTTATCTTTGGGGATTGATGGCAGGATTGTGGTTCTGTTATCCTTGAAATGTCAGTAAATTTTAATACAATTACTTTACTACTGTTCTGGATTTCTTGAGTGCTCTGGCAATGAGAATATTTTGTGATTATTCCATTTTTATCTCTCGGGTACATTGTAAACAGGATCATTTGGGTATATTTATTTCTCAAAATGAATGATGATGATGACAACAATGACAATGATGATGATGATGATGATGATGATGATGATGATTACCACCACAATTATGGGTGTGTTCTGTTTCCAGTAATTTTAATAGCTACATGAAACTTCTTGAAGTTTATCAAGAGATTTGAGATTGCATAGTTGAAGACACAAAAATCAATGTCTCTATATCAACTGAGATACAGAATTCAGTTGTTGGATTGGATTGGATGATGGATGATAAAGTAGAACTGAATAAGTAGAACTGAATTTAGACAACAGTATCCTGGTAAGTGGTCACAATTCCAAACGATGGTAGTTCTGAATGGAGTCACTCTACCTAAGAAAGGTAAAGGTTTCCCCTGTCTGGCTAGCTCTAGAGAGCAGTGCCCATTTCTGATTCTTAGCTGAGGGAGCCAGTGATTTCTGAAGACACTTCTGTGGTTATTTGCCCAGCATGACTATATGCCAAGGTGCAAGAATACCGTTAAATTCCACTGAAGTGTAGCTATTTATCTACTTGCATTTGCATGCTTTTGAACTGCTAAGTTTGCAGGAGCACCTAAGAAAGATCAGATATATATTTTGAGCATGCTTCTGGATCAAAATATCTTTCTGGTTTCCCAGAAAAAGACAGTAGCCTTTTGATTAAATGTGTTGAAAGCACAAATAATATATTTCATTTATAAAGCTGGAACATTAAGCAAACAAAAAAGACTCTTAAAAGACAGCCATTCTTTTATTCTATTTATACCCATCTCAAATATTTATTTTATATAATAAAAAAGACAGCTTTTATTATATAAAAACAAACTGAAGTTACAACTTCTGAAAGTATGTATGCATACAATTTTCTATTGTCTATCTGACATGAATTATCATACACTTTCCAGAAGCCTGAATTGCTTTCAAAAATGAGGTACTTCTTATCCAATTTCAGTTTTATAGATTGGACTTTGGGCAAAAGAAAAAAATATGAAAGGTGTTGTTGCAGGATCCAATCTGGGTGGGTCACTGGGACCAGGGATTTACTCTTCCAAGCTAAAGAAATTTAACAGTTTTAGTCTTTCAAGATAAAGAAATTTAATGGAAATTAAACTTGCATTTTTTAAAAATGTAAAAGAAAAATATATACAAATCCCAGGATAATGTTGCAGGATCTAATCTGCATCGGTCACAGGACCAGAGTTTAATCTTCTGAGCTTTTGGACTCCTGCCAGAGCCCATCTTCAGAGAACTTCTCTCTAGTACAGGGGTCTTCAACCTTGGCAACTTTAAGCCTGGTGGACTTCAACTCCCAGAATCCCCCAGCCAGCAAAGCTGGCTGGGGAATTCTGGGAGTGGAAGTCCACCAGGCTTTAAATTGTCAAGGTTGGAGATCCCTGCCCTAGTAGAAAGTATTCATTCCAGTAGAGAGAAGTTCCCTGAGGATCGGCTCCAGCACAAGTCCAAAAGCTTGGAAGACTAAACCTCTGGTCCCCGTCTCCGGCTCTGATTGGATCCTGCAATATTATTCGGGGACACATATATTTGCCTTCATTCATGAAAGGTGTTGTGTATATGCTTCCTTGCCTAAGAACTATTTATTGTAGTTCCTGGAACTTGAAATAATTTATCCCTATTGTAATGTGTTGTGAAACCCTCACTATTGTTGTTGGTATATGACAACTCTGAAAAAAAAATGATATTTTATATATTGCTTTCCAAAGCAAAGCGAGAAGCACAGGTAGTGACAAATACATCCTTTAAAAGAAAATTAATATCAAACTTTCTGTAGTCCACATTAATCTCAATAGTCAGTTTATCTCAAAAGACTGATAAACTATAACAGAAATAAATATATTAGTTTTTTATGGGTCTATACAGTATAATCAGTCTCTAATTAGTGAGACATAGCCATAACTGAATCAGTAATCAAATTTAAGATGTGTCATATATGTAGCTTCATCGCAATCTTTTGTTTTTTTCAGGTGAGTGGGGGAGAGGTATTGTTGTGTTGTTGTTTTTAATCAAGCAATCTCAAGGGTGGAGTCAGGACCCAGGACAATATTTTCTTAACCAACATCAGTTGTGTTGCCTCTTTCACACCTCAAACAGTTTTTAGCAAAATATACATCATTCCTTTCCATTTCACCTATTTAAATGCAAATGTCTTTTGGAACATATTTTGCACACCACTTTTTCCCTTTACACTCACACCTCTATTGTTAGCCTTCCAGACATAGTCATTACCTTCCCCTTTACAGTATTGATGATTTGGCATAGCACCTTCTGAAGCATTTCATTAGCATGTAAATGGAAATATTGGCCTTACTTGCAGAAAATGCCATATACTTTAATGGAAAATAAAACTTGCATTTTTTAAAAAAAATGTTTTAAAAAAGTGTCAAAGAGATACAGCCCAACTCTGCTTCAGAATTGTGCAGAAATCTAAAAAGGAAAAGTGTCCAAGAAATATAAAGGTAATGTTTCTCCTGTATATTTGTGTCCAACTCTAGGGCTGGTGCTCATCCCCGTTTCTTAGCTGAGGGAGCCGAGACATTTCCATGGTCATGTGACCAGCCTGACTATACATCGAGGTAAACAGAACACTGTTACCTTTCCACTGAAATGGTATCTAGTTATCTACTTGTATTTGTATACTTTTGACCTGCTAGGGGGACAGGAGCTGGAGCAAGTAACAGGAGCTCTTCCCATCATGCGCCACTTGAGTCTCAAACATGGACTGTCAGCTTTCCAGCTGAGAAGCTCAGCATTTTTAGCCACTGAGCCATCGCACCCCCCAAAGACATATATCAAACCTTTCTTCAGAAGAGTATATTTTGTGGCAATTTGCAGCCAGCCTGCAGTTTCAAGACAATTAAGTAATCATGTTCCAGTTCTAAATCCACAGTTTCATTAATGTGTTTTTTCTGGATCTCTGGTAAATTGAGAGTGACAGCGCCAACAGCTACATCACAAAAGAGATATTTTTGTTTTTTTTTAAACTATATAATGGGAACACAGAAATATCTGTAAAGAAATTTACAGATCTGTCTAGGAATTCTCTTTGTCAGAAAGAGAGGTAGTTGAAGCAGTATACCAACTATTAAATTGAAAAAACACCAGGTGCACAAAAAACACTCAGCTGAATTCTTAAGAAGAAGAATTTAGAAGACAAGGAAATTAATGCTAAGAGCTCCAACTCAGCAAACAATATTGTATGGCCTTTGGATTGGAAATGATCAGTATTCTCCCAAGGCACCCAATTAAAAAAAATGCAAGAAAATGTATAAAATATTGAACTGTTGCCTTCATTTCTCAAATAAGCAATACTTTGTTTAAGAATGAGTATGAAGTATGAAGATTATAAATGCCAAATGAGTGGATAGGGTTAGGAAAAGACTTTGGGATAAGAGATCAGTTAGTTAATATAAAATGGATAATGGAGACAGGAAGAACCAGTTTTGCTTTATTGACTAAAGCAAGGGCTGTGACTATATAGATTACTGCAGGATGTGGAGTGTACTAAAGCAAATTCATGTGCCAGAAGATATGATTATTCTTCCAAGGAGTCTTTACAATGAACCAAAAGCTATTGTAAGAATTGATTAGTCCAGTGCAGAAGAGAGCAAGATGAGGATGCATTCTGTTACCAAGTTTGTTTAACTTCTCTAGCAAATGTATTATAAGAATGGCAGGATTAGAAGTGACAGGGATTTTATTTATTAAATTTATATGCTGCCTATAGTACTAATGAGATAATAATCTAGGAGCTGCATGGTTGCCAGCTTGTCTCTGAATACAGGTAAAGGTGTTGGGGTGTACAGATAATTTGGCCTCTCTGTTTTACAGACTGCTTTTGTTAAGTTCAGGCAATGAAGAGGCAGGAGACCAATGAGTGACAACAGCTCTTTAGTTTATTGTGACCCAGCGAAGAACAACCAGCAAAAACCCCTCTTTAAATACTCTTTTGGTTGAGGCTTCAACCAATCAGCAACGTGCAATTTTCCCGCCCAAAATTCCCTCTCAAAGTTCAAAATACATTACACTCCTTCCCTCCCAGAACGCTTTGTACCTCTATTTACATAATATTTACATGCTATTTCTCTACGTAGTCACGCAGGTAGACAGGGCGTCTCCTAACTCTTTCTGACCTGCGCAGTTCATTCTCTGGGAGAGAGTCGAGCTGGTCGGAGGGACTGTTTGTTCCTCCCAGCTCCTCCTCTAGGCCGTCCGGCCCTGGATTATTGGCTGAATCGTTCCTGTTGCCTTCAGGAGGAACCGGTTGGCGTCGTTGGACTTCATCGGAATCAGATAAGTCCTCCGCTCGCCTCGGGTTTGAGTCCGCTGCAGATTCAAACAATTGGTAGTCAGGGCCTGGTTGTTTGGTTTCTAGTTTGTTTGGTATACGTTTTCTTAGCTGGTCTATGTGGCGTTTCCATACCCGGCCGTCCTCCATGTCTACTACGTATGATTTGGGTCTGGTTATGCCCAGAATTTCCCCCTTTAACCATGTTGGGCCCTCGCTATAGTTGTGCGCCCATACTGGGTCACCCACCTTCATTTCCCTGGTTTTTCCTTGAATACACTTGTACCCGTCTGGGGTATAAGTTAGGTTTAGTTGGTCTAGCGGGCACCTGAGTTTCCTGCCCATTAAGAGTTACGCTGGGCTGCGGCCAGTTGTTACACAAGGGGTCCTATGTTGGACGGCCAGGAAAGTGTCTATTTTCGTTTGCCAGTCGCCTGGACTTATCCTAGATAGCGCTTCCTTGGTGCTCCGAATGAAACGTTCTGCAAGTCCGTTCGTCGCCGGGTGGAAAGGCACCGAGAGGACATGTCTGATGCCCTCTCCCGCTAAATACCCCTCAAACTGGTTTGCCGTGAATTGCGGGCCGTTGTCAGAGACTAGGGTGTCGGGCAGGCCGTGTGTTACGAATAGATGCCTTAGGACTGTGATTACTGCTTCGGCCATTGTGCTTTTCATGAGGATTATTTCTAACCATTTTGAGTAGGCATCTACCACAATTAAAAAGGTCTGCCCATGGAACGGCCCCGCAAAATCTATGTGAATCCTGGACCAAGGCCCCTGGGGTTTCTCCCACTCTCTAACTGGGGCTGTAGGGGGTAGCGACCTCGACTCTTGGCAGGATTGGCATTTCCCTACCCTGTCGCTGATGTCCTTATCCACCATACATAACTCCTCGCTAAACTCTTCATCCGCACAATCCCTGGGTGGCCCACATGCAACAGTTCCAACACATTTTCGCGTAATTTTTCTGGGATAACTACCCTATCCCCCCATAACAGACACCCCCCTTGAACAGACAGTTCTGATTGTTTTTCGCAAAGTCTTTGAAACGCTCACCCGGCGCAGCGGGCCAACCCCTTTGCACCCAACCGATTACAGTCCAAATTGTAATGTCTCTATACGATGCCCTAGCCACCTGCCTGGATGTGACTGGGCCAGAATCCAAAGAGTCAATTAGTAAGACGGGTGTCCCCGGGGTGGGGTCCTCAATTGTCTCTGGTAAAGGGCATCTGCTCAGAGCGTCCGCATGCCCTAAGTCTTTTCCTGGGTGGTGGAGCAATTTGTAGGAGTATGCCGCTAGGAAAATAGTCCATCGGGTCAGCCTGGGAGAAAGTGCCACGGGTGTTGGGCGGTCACCTGCTAAAAGCCCTAGAAGGGGTCTGTGGTCCATGACTATCTCGAAATCTCGCCCGAACAAGTATTCGTGAAATTTCTTAACCCCGGAGACTATGGCCAATGCTTCTCTATCTAACTGGCTGTAGTTCCTTTCCGCAGAGGACATAGTCCGGGAATAATACGCTATAGGGGCTTCTGTTCCATTTGGTAACCTATGGTTGAGCACCGCCCCCACCCCATATGGTGAAGCGTCACAAACTAGCACTAGTGGCAACGTGCCATTGTACTGGATGAGGAGGCTATCGCTGGACAAAAGGTTTTTTACCCCCTCAAATGCCCTAGCCTCTTCTCTGCCCCAGGACCACACAGCTTTCTTTGCTAGCAACTTATGTAGCGGCTCGGCTACTGTTGCTTTATTCTTCAAGAATACCGCATAAAATGTAACAAGCCCCAAGAATGCCTGTAATTCTGTTTTATTTTTGGGGGCTGGGGCCTTTCTAATGGCCCGTACCTTGCTCTCTGTGGGGTGGATCCCTTCCCTGTCTATTCGGTATCCTAGGAATTCTACAGATTTCACCCCAATGTGGCATTTGTTGAGCTTAACTTTAAGCCCCGCAGACCTAAAAATGCCCAACACCTTCCTTAGTTTTACCCCGAGTTCCTCTAAGTTTTCAGCTGATACCAATACATCGTCGAAGTATGGTACCACTCCTGGCAGGCCCTGTAATAATCGCTCCATTAGGTTCTGGAAGAGCCCTGGGGCCACGCTAACTCCGAACTGGAGTTGCGTACATTTGAAAGCCCCACGGTGCGTGACAATTGTCTGCGCCTCAGCTGTGCTGCTATCTACAGGTAGCTGCTGGTAGGCTTGGGCCAAATCGAGTTTGGCGAAGACCTGCCCTTGCCCTAATGAGTGTAGCAGATGTTGCACCACTGGATCGGGGTATGCACTTTTCTGCAATGCTTTGTTAAGCGTTGCTTTGTAGTCAGCGCAAATTCGGACCGAACCATCCAGTTTGACTGGGGTTACTATGGGTGTCTCCCATTTTGCATGGTCGACAGGGACTAATATTCCCTGGCTTACTAGCTTGTCCAATTCTCGGTCAATTTTAGGCTTTAGGGTGAATGGAACCCTCCTAGCCTTTAACCGGATGGGGGCGACTTGGGGGTCGAGGTTGAAAGAAATAGGGGTCCCCACGTACTTGCCCAGGCAATCCTTGAATACGTCCTCGAACTCCTTCAGTAGTTCGTCTCTGAGGATGACATCGCTCCTGTGGACCCCGGTCACTCCCATGCCCAAAGCTCGGAACCAGTCCAACCCTAGCAAACTCGGTAGAGTTCCGTTTACTATGGTGATCGGCAGGGTCTTTGTGAATTGTCCATATTTGACTTGGATGGATGTGGCTCCTCGAACAGGGATCCGATTCCCCTGGTAGTCCTGCACTCTCAGCTTCTGGGTTTGTAGCTGACGTTTAGCGATCGCTGGCAAGTCTCTCACGATGGTGTCCCAGGACATAATTGTGATTGACGACCCAGTGTCTACTTCCATGGGGCACTGCACCCCTTCAATGTAGACTTGGGTAAATATTTTCTTCTCTAGTCGTGTCGATCGTGGCCCACTCTCACAGTGGTCTGGTTTAACCGCCCTTTTAAATGGACCAATCCCGGGCCGCTTCGCTGCTCCTGCGCTCTGATTGGTCGGTTTGACTTTTTGGCGGGAAGGTTGGGGGGCTCGGCAGGCCCGAGCTATGTGTCCTTTTTTTTCACACCGCCGACAAACCGCATCCTTGAATCTGCAGTTTTGCCGTTGGTGTTGCCCCCCACAACTCACACATTCGTCCCGGTCACCTCTCTCCAGCCTCCCGGTGTGGAACACCTCTTCCTCTTCCTCACCTTCCGATTCGGCCTGGACTTCCTCACTGTGGACCGGTGTAGTCTTTGTCCCGGCACCCTGCGCGTTTGGCTTTTGCAAGGTCTCCGCCGCCTTGGTGGACATCTCATGAGCTCTGGCTTCGTCCAGGGCTATCGCTAGAGTCAGGTTGCTTTTAGACAGCAGCCGCCTTTGTAGTCTGATGTCTCTGACCCCACAAATGAGCTGTTCGAGTAAGGAATCCTCCAAATCTCTGTACTCGCAGTGGTTTGCGGCTTTCCTCAATGCAGCCATGTACACACTTATTGATTCACCTTTTCGCTGTACCCGTTGCCTCAATTCGAAACGTTGGACGAACTTTGAGGGTACCGGTGCGTAGTGCGCTCGAAGTGTTGTTTGTAGTGTCTGCCACGGTACCGATTGTACCGGCGTTGGCTCTGAGAGTGACTCCGCCGTATCAAAGACCTCTGGACCGCAGTGGCTCAGGAAGTATGCTCGCTTCCGATTGTCCGAGACTCCCTGTAGTTCGTTTGCTTCGAGGAAACACTCGAAGCAAGCCATGTACGACCCCCATTTCTCCTTGGCTGGGTCGAATGGCGCTGGCGGCGTGTAGCTGGACATCGCTATTTTCCGCCTTCGAAAACTGGCTGGGTTTTTTGAATTCCTGGTTCCTTCAGCTCTTTCTTTCGATCTCACTGCCTCAACATCCCACCTTCGTCGCCAATGTTAAGTTCGGGCAATGAAGAGGCAGGAGACCAATGAGTGACAACAGCTCTTTAGTTTATTGTGACCCAGCGAAGAACAACCGGCAAAAACCCCTCTTTAAATACTCTTTTGGTTGAGGCTTCAACCAATCAGCAACGTGCAATTTTCCCGCCCAAAATTCCCTCTCAAAGTTCAAAATACATTACAGCTTTCACTAAATAGAATTGGCCTACCCAAAGCATACGGAGAGAACTTGATGGCTTGTGCAGAGGCGAGTGTAAAGCCTTTCTACAACTATAAAAACTCCACTCTCACTCCTGGTCCTCAGGAAAGTTTTAAAAACATGATCTTTTATAGTATGTTTGGAGACTGAAGCAAAAATGGGAGATGTGTATGCCTGAATTACAATTATGGTTTCTAAGGTGCTATATGTTAAATTTATACTGATCATACCTGTAATTATTGATGTTATTTGATAATTAATATTCTTTGAATTATAGTAATGATATATATTGTATATTTGATGTAAGCCACCTAAAGTCAGACATTTGAAGGAGCATAAAAGATTTGTTGTTCTTGAATTATCATTAATATATATTTGACATACCCATATTCTAAAAAATTAGACTTATGAGGAAAATGTGCATTTTCAAATCAGATCAAGGTAATAGACAAGTATATATGAGTATTTGTAAAAAATAAGATTCAGATTAAAGTTATTCCCTTTCATAAAAGATGTTCTTCAAAAGACATCTAACAATGTTTACATTCTAGGACAGAGGTGTCAAACTTCCATGTCACACCGGCATCTCGTGATGTATTATGACTTTTACCCCCTTCGCTAAGCCAGGCATGGGCATGGCCAGCACATGACACATCCGGCCCATGGGCCATGAGTTTTGATAGCCCTGTTTTAAGACATGACTAAATAAGTATGAAAATACACACATAATAATAAGATTAGGAAAGTATGCAGAGCACAGCTTCTGGAACTTCTTCAGATTCCTTAATCACAACTCCAATCTGAGGAGAGAGTAAGGGAAATTAAAATGGAACAGATGGTTATTTTTGAAACTACTAATCAGTGATGCTCTGCCTTTTTCTTTTACTGGAATGCTTTTGTCCAAAGTTCCATTCAGATAGGGCCTATTTTTTAACTCAGTCTTTTTTGGTCCCACCCTGTTCTGAGAGTTAACAAGTTGCCTACCGATGGAGATAAAGAGAGCCAAAAATCCAGGGGTGAAATCCAGCAGGTTCTGACAGGTTCTGGAGAACCAGTAGCAGAAATTTTGAGCAGTTCGGAAAACTGGTAGCAGAAATTTTGAGTAGTTTAGAGAACCGGCAAATACCACCTCTGGCTGGCCCCAGAGTGGGGTGGGAATGGAGATTTTGCAGTATCCTTTCCCTGCTACACCCACCAAGCCACACCATGCCCACCATGCCACGCCCACAGAACCAGTAGTAAAAAAAATTGGATTTCTCCATGGCAAAAACCTTCATATAATTTCTTTCAACATTCCATGTGATTGGAAAGAATTCAAGGTAGGGAAAACATACTAAACATACTCCTTTTAATATCTGATTGGCAGCTCCATTCTGGATCATGTGACCAGGAGGTTGGCGAATTCAGAATTGAAGAGCTAATAGCATTCGCCAGCCTCAGCCTATCCTAGAGAGATACATTGGAGATTATTTTTCCTACAATGTTTTCTCTGCAGCCTCTGGCCTTTTGTCAAATTCATTCTTTCTTGTACAGTTTCTTCCAGAACAAATTTAGTCCCATTCGATCTGTTTTCAGAGAATTATGCTACTGGCAGATAGAACCACAGACCCTCTTACAATGTTTCTTCCCAACATCATGTTGGCTTGGAACAGTAAAAACAGAAGAGGAAAATTTAAGACATTCAGAGAAATTTTTTTTAGAAAATATTAAGAAAGTAGGGCTTTTCGTGGGCTAGTCAACCGAACAGTTCGGCATATTTTTAAAAATTTGTTCATTTGATTTTCAAAAAATAATTGCATTGTTTTAATTTTTTCTTTATTTGTTTATCCAGTTAGAGAGATTGTGTTGTGCCTCGCCCGCCCTCCTCTCCTCAGCCGGGCCCCTCCCTCCTCCTGCCGGGCCTGCTATCAGATTCAGAGACTGATAATGAAGGGGAATGGCCTGGCATGCCTCCAGCCCCCAGCCCTGGCACCATGCCCAGACAGAATGTCAGGAATGAACAAACAAACCTCACTCCTACAGCGTGTGAGCACGAAGCCAGTCACGTGTTAGAATTGCCGGCAGCAGATCTGGAGGAAGGGAATTTACAGTGGACGGATCCCCGCTTCTGGAGAATTGAGAGGCGACGTCAGCAGAAGGAAGGGAGGGGCAGGCCTGGATAAGTGCTGAGTCATGGAGCCACACCCCATGGCCTATATAAAAGACCAGCTTGAGTCAAGCAAAGTCTCATCTGGTTTGCTGAAGTCACACCTTGGATTCCTGCCTGCCTGAGAAATCTGAAAGGAATTTGGCAAAGCTGCAGAGGCTTCGTGACCACGCTTGATACAGACTTCCCAGACCCGGTCGTCAGAGTGGGAGTGGGACACGACAGATTGATTCAGGAGGTTGAAAAATATATGAGCCATTTTGCATGTCCAAACTACATGTTTGATGTTACAACATTTACCATGTTGAAAGCCCCCTTTCTTGCTTAAAAATTTCAGCACAGAAGTTTTCACCTTCCTTAGTCATGCTGATCTTTAATCTGGATTTTTTTCCTTATGCAGAAAGAAGTAGTTTTTCCATATGAAGCGTTTTTGCAAGCTCATGATCTAATACAGTTCAGATACTGAGATTTTCCTGTCTTAAATAATCTCATATAGGTTGTCAGTATTAAATGGCCATTCACTTAGTAACTATTCAAAATTATAACTGTAGCAAATGAAGGGTTTTTCATAGTTGCAATTATCATAGCATGCCCACATCACATGATTGTTTTTTAGGAACTCGGCAATCAACTCTCAGTTGCGATGTTGCACTGCCTCACATTCATGTGATCAGCATTTGTGACCTTCACAGGCAAAGTCAATTGAAAAGCCATCAAAAGATCACAAATGGCAATCAATGGACCACAGGATGCTACTACTTTGCAGGGTTTGCTTAAGAACAGCAACTGGGACTGCTGAAAAACCACTGTAACTCACCGCTGACTCATGATGCCACACTTTACGACTGCATCATTAGCAATGGCGGCTGGTACCAATGTAGAGTAGTAGAGTAGTAGAATTTTTTATTGGCCAAGTGATTGGACGCACAAGGAATTTGTCTTTGGTGCATATGCTCTCAGTTTACATAAAAAGTCAAGATACATTCATCAAGAATCATAAGATACAACACTTAATGATAGTCCTAGGGTACAAATAAGCAATCAAATCATACTAGGAAACAATCAATATAAATCGTAAGGAAACAAGCAACAAAGTTACAGTCATGCAGTCATAAGTGGGAGGAGATTGGTGAGAGAAACAATGAGAAGATTAATAGTAATAGTAATAAAGACTTAGTGAATAGTTTGACAGTGTTGAGGGAATTATTTGTTTAGCAGAGTGATGGCCTTCGGGGAAAAACTGTTCTTGTGTCTAGTTGTTCTGGTATGCGGTGCTCTATAGCGTCCGTTTTGAGGGTAGGAGTTGAAACAATTTATGTCCAGAATGTGAGGGGTCTGTAAATATTTTCACAGCCCTCTTTTTGACTCGTGCAGTATATAGGTCCTCAATGGAAGGCAGGTTGATAGTAATTGTTTTTTCTGCAGTTCTAATTATCCTCTGAAGTCTGTGTCTGTCTTGTTGGGTTGCAGAACCAAACCAGACAGCTATAGAGGTACAGATGACAGACTTAATAATTCTTCTGTAGAACTGAATCAGCAGCTCCTTGGGCAGTTTGAGCTTCCTGAGTTGGCGCAGAAAGAAAAAAAAATTGTTGTGCTGTTTTGATGTTAGGTGTCCATTTTAGGTCTTGAGATATGATAGAAACTAGAATTATCATCATTAAGTGAGGACCACTTGTATACAAATGGGAAAACCTTGATTCATGTGGACAATTTTACAACACTTCACAGAAGCCAGTATCTTGTGAAATCATTATCATTGTAAAATTTAAATTATCATTTTAACCTTTATCCTGAGTATTTGCCGAGGTCCAGTGGTGGGTTGTTCTCGGTTTGGTCCGGTTCTTGCAAACTGGTAGTAAAAGCAGAGGGAGGCTCTGCCCACCCGCCCGGATGTCACCATGATGATCTGCGCATGCGCAGAAGCTTTTGCACATGTGCAGAACCAAGCGCGTACATGAGCAAAGCAAGCGCACTCCCGTGCTCCCATTGCGAACCGGTAGTAAAGGCAAGTAGAACCCACCCCTGCAAAGTTCATAGTTCTTTTTAACAATGGAAAAATTAAAACATATTATATTCTGTACTAGCAGAATTTGCAAAATTTAAAAACCTACTGAAAGTTA
Organism: Ahaetulla prasina; assembly: GCF_028640845.1. Classification (NCBI taxonomy): domain Eukaryota; kingdom Metazoa; phylum Chordata; class Lepidosauria; order Squamata; family Colubridae; genus Ahaetulla; species Ahaetulla prasina. The sequence continues at coordinate 71,026,304 of NC_080546.1, read as the reverse complement.
GATGACCCATTGTTCTACATTTGCTCATGATTAATAATTTCCTTTTCTTCCTAATCCTAACTATTAAAATGGCAGCAATTGTTTCAGACACTCACAAAGAAGTGATAACATTAAATAGCTTGAAATATTCTATTTTCCTTGCACATTTGCAATAACCTTTAAGGCTGCTATTACAATTTGTTAAAAGCTCCTAGATGAGCAAAGAAATCAGTTTTCATCATACCACTGCAAAAAGCAATGTGTAGGATTTAACATTATACTGCTTCATCTTTCAGTTACAGTGTCTTATTTTATTTAGCAATATATTCATTCTCCACTGTTTAACAAACAGACATATGACTTTCAGATTCTCACTATTTTTTTACCCTCATTGGCTCATACCAAAGTAGAAAAGAAAATGGGCACACATGTCACATCTTGTTTGATCTGTATTTGTGAATTCCCTTTCTTGGCAAAGGCCAGTCAGTATCCAAGAGCTGATAGAAGAATTTCATTTTGTCTGAGGAATTTTGTGGAAAGATTGGCTGAAATAAGAATGGAAGAAAATAAGGAAAAGATTGTGTGCAATCATTATGATTTAACTGGTGCTATAGCTGAGATGTTAAGGTTATTTTAAAACAGGAGTCAAGAAATACAGCCTTTTATTTCTTCAGTAACTGTAACTCATGGCTTCCCCACAAAATGTTCTCTTATATTTACAATAGAACTTAGATTTCACATTGATAACTTACAGTTCGTTCAGCCCAAAAACACCTTGTGATCAGCCCAAGGACCTGTCAGTCAGCAATGGGAAGGATGAAAATGGCAGCTTTTCTTTATCTTTCAGTCTAGCCCTGTTTAATAATTGACGGTGAGGGATGAGAGATGCCATTTCGCCACTGACAGCTCTCACAGTCAAAAATGTTCAGAGATGGAGATGGTGCCTGGCAGACATAAAAACCCATCAATACTCACACTGAGGTACATTATTGCTGAGCCACAGGCTACCTCCAATTCTGGTGACAAAGAAATTCAGTGGTTTCCAGGAATGGCTGGGGACGCAGTTTGGTGGCAAAAAGAGGGTAATAGTCGAAGGAAGAGCATGACCATGGACAATAGAAATAAGCTTCATTCCCTAGTTATTTTGCTGCTACCTGACTCCAAGCTAAGGCTAATAGATCGAAGAACAGCAGTGCAAATGAAGGTTATTTTGAAAGAGCAGTGGTCTTTTCTTTGTTAAGCAGTGATTTTAGATACAAGGAACTGAATGAGTTCCTGTTCCTTCCAGACTAGTAAGATTACAAAATAGGAAATTAAAACAAGGAATAGCTCAGCAATTATTAGAAAGGGCACCAAGCACAGTACTTAACAGAAATCAGAAATAGAGGTGGTGATAAGTGATAGCAATATTAAGGATGATGGCATGAGAGCAATCGAGCGAGAGATCATTAAAAGACTAAAAAGTATTGCAACACTAGTATTTTTTGAAAAAAAGAGAAGCAAAATAGAAATAGAAAAATGGAACTCTTATTTTTACCTGTTTTCTTTGTTAGAAAAAAAACCAATTCTTGCTATAGTACAGGTACTTTTCCAGTTACAACAGTTCATTTAGTGATCATCCGAAGTTACAGCAGCACTGAAAAAAGTGAATTGTGACTGTGTTTTTGTCACACTTGACTCACTATGCAGCCTGGTTGCAACCAGACAACAATAACAGAAGGAGGGAGGGAAGGCATTGATATGTGAGGATAGTTTGGGACGGAAACTCCAGAATGCAAGTGTGCCATTTGGAAGCCTGAGTCAATTCCACCCCAAGATCATCAACTCTGAGAACGTCCAAGGCAGACAGATTGTGGTCAAAACAGTCCAGGTGCAACCGATTGATGGACAAAGGACAATGGGAGATCCAGGGGGGAAAGGCAGAATTTGTCTTATGCTTTTTGTACACAAAAAGTTAGAACTGGCTTTTCCACTTCTGTACCAAGGTGGCTTTTCAGTATACGTTTGGAGAAAAATAATGTCTCAGGAGTATGTGCTAGTCGTTCCTGACTCTAGGGGTCGGTGCTCATCTCCGTTTCAAAGCTGAAGAACCAGTGCTGTCCAAAGACGTCTCTGTGGTCATGTGGCTGGCATGACTAAACGCCTGTCGTGTCCCACTCCTCCGCTGACGGCCGGGTCAGGGAAATCCGAATCAGGCTTGCCTCTGCAGCTCTGCCCAAAGTCCTAGCAAAGTCCTCAGAGCAGGCAGGAGACCAGTAAGTGACTTCAGCAAGATAAGTTCGACTTTGCCTGACTCAGAGACTGCCAGAAAACAGATCCTTTATATAGGCCATGGGGTGTGGCTCCATGACTCAGCACTCATTAAGGCCTGCCCCTCCCTTCCTTCTGTTGCCTCCGCCTATCCAATCTTCTGATGCGAGGGTCACTCCAATCAGCTGTTGTTGGAAGTAAACTTTCCTCAGGCTCACATGCTGTGGAGGAGGGGGAGGGGTCTAGCTGCTCCGTTTGCCTGGGCATGGAGCCAGGGCTGGGGCCGGGGGATGCTCCCTCCTCTGCAGCCTGCTTGGGCATGGAGCCAGGGCTGGGACCGGGAGGTGCCCCCTCCTCTGCAGCTTGTCTGGGCATGGAGCCAGAACTGGGGCCGGGAGGCATACATTCCTCCGTGTTCGGGAGCAGATAAGCAGACCCCGGCTGCGGTGAGAGCGGACAAGACACAACAACGCCAAAGGTGCACAGAACGCTGTTATCTTCCCACCAAAGGTGGTCCCTATTTTTCTACTTGCATTTTTTTTACGTGCTTTCGAACTGCCAGGTTGGCAGAAGCTGGGACAAGTAACGGGAGCTCACCCCGTTACGCGGCACTAGGGATTTGAACTGCTGAACTGCCGACCTTTCGATCGACAAGCTCAGCATCTTAGCCACTGAGCCACCTTGGAGTTTCTTTTACTGGCTAGCATATTGGGATCATTGACAGTTTCACATTTATGATTGCTGCAGTAGCCCCTTGGTCATGTGATCAAAATTTGGACATTTGGCAACTGATTCATCTCTATAACAGTTGCAATGTCTCAGAGTTATGTGATCACTATTACAATCTCAAGGAAGCTCACGGACAGCCGATTCAACTGACCTCTCGTTTATTTTAAGCTTGACAACAACAGGAACAATCAACTGCTCTGAACGGAGCCGAAAAACTAAAAACAAGGTCTGACAGAACTTTTGCGCGCGCAAGGCTAGCTGTCAAACGCCAGCCAATAGGAACTTTCTGATCTTCCCGCTCTCTCTGTTGCCGGCGCTTCAATCGCTCCGATTGGTTGTGAGTCAACCTGGTTGCGGCCGGTCGTATGTGTGAGGACACAACACCCCTCACCCCTCAGATCGCGCAGTCGTAGTCAGCCAAATAAGCCGGCTGACGTCGGGTACGACTTGAACGTCGGAGTTCAACAGGCGGCGTGGAACTGGAAGGCACCTGACTGTCTTCGTCCTGAATGGGAGTCTCCAACAACGGACAGCGATTATTGGCGTCAGGGCCTGGAGGACCTTCAGGTGAGCGTTCCGACGAGAACGAATCGGTGGGGTGCAGAATGTTGAGTTCGCGCTGGGTTGTGTTCTTATTGGCCGGGTGGACCGGCCGGGTCTGGCTAGCTGGGGACCCTGATGGGGCGCTTCGAGATGTGTTTTCTGCTGTCAATGCCAAATCGGGCGTCGGCTTATCAATATTGGTTGTGGATCCCCTGGGAACTAAAGGGTCTGTCATGAGGTCTGCAGCCGTCTGCCTTAATCGCTCTGTCGGGCGGAAATGGACGTCTGGTAGGGGCTTCGCTGTTGATTGGTTGTCCCCATCGGTGGCCAGGCGACGCCTTAGTTGATTAATGTGGCGCCTCCAGATGCGCCCGTCTGCCAATTGGACCCTATAAGAATATGGCCCAGATAAGTGAACCACGTACCCAGGTAGCCACTTCTCTGTCCCCCCAAAGCACTGTGCATACACAGTGTCCCCCAGGACAAACTGTCTAGCCTGACCACCCAGTCCTGGAACCCTTTCAGGGGTGTATGAGGGGTGCAGCCTATCTAGTATGGTTCTGAGACGGCGACCCATCAGCAGTTCTGCGGGAGTCTGCTTTGTCACCTGGCAGGGGGTGGTGTGTTGGGCCAGCAAATACTGATTGACCTTCTGCTGCCAATCAGAAGTGCCCAATCGCCCCAATGCTTCCTTTGCTGACCGTACGGCTCGTTCTGCAAGGCCATTTCCAGCCGGGTGGAACGGAGCCAAAACTAAAAACAAGGTCTGACAGAACTTTTGCGCGCGCAAGGCTAGCTGTCAAAACGCCAGCCAATAGGAACTTTCTGATCTTCCCGCTCTCTCTGTTGCCGGCGCTTCAATCGCTCCGATTGGTTGTGAGTCAACCTGGTTGCGGCCGGTCGTATGTGCGAGGACACAACACCCCTCACCCCTCAGATCGCGCAGTCATAGTCAGCCAAATAAGCCGGCTGACGTCGGGTACGACTTGAACGTCGGAGTTCAACAGGCGGCGTGGAACTGGAAGGCACCTGACTGTCTTTGTCCTGAACGGGAGTCTCCAACAACGGACAGCGATTATTGGCGTCAGGGCCTGGAGGACCTTCAGGTGAGCGTTCCGACGAAAGCGAATTGGTGGGGTGCGGAATGTTGAGTTCGCACTGGGTTGTGTTCTTATTGGTCGGGTGGACCGGCCGGGTCTGGCTAGCTGGGGACCCTGATGGGGCGCTTCGAGATGCGTTTTCTGCTGTCAATGCCAAATCGGGCGTCGGCTTATCGATATTGGTTGTGGATCCCCTGGGAACTAAAGGGTCTGTCATGAGGTCTGCAGCCGTCTGCCTTAATCGCTCTGTCGGGCGGAAATGGACGTCTGGTAGGGGCTTCGCTGTTGATTGGTTGTCCCCATCGGTGGTCAGGCGACGCCTTAGTTGATTAATGTGGCGCCTCCAGATGTGCCCGTCTGCCAATTGGACCCTATAAGAATATGGCCCAGATAAGTGAACCACGTGCCCAGGTAGCCACTTCTCTGTCCCCCCAAAGCACTGTGCATACACAGTGTCCCCCAGGACAAACTGTCTAGCCTGACCACCCAGTCCTGGAACCCTTTCAGGGGTGTATGAGGGGTGCAGCCTGTCTAGTATGGTTCTGAGACGGCGACCCATCAGCAGTTCTGCGGGAGTCTGCTTTGTCACTTGGCAGGGGGTGGTGTGTTGGGCCAGCAAATACTGATTGACCTTCTGCTGCCAATCAGAAGTGCCCAATCGCCCCAATGCTTCCTTTGCTGACCGTACGGCTCGTTCTGCAAGGCCATTTCCAGCCGGGTGGAACAGAGCCACGGGGGCATGTCGGATGCCCAAGCCCGCTAAATACACTTGGAATGCTGCCGCAGAAAATTGGGGCCCATTATCTGTCACTATTACATCCGGCAGTCCATGTGTGGTGAACAGTTTGTCTAATATTTTAATAACGGACTCGGCCGTGGTGGATGTCATGAGGAATAGCTCCACCCACTTTGAGTAAGCGTCTACTATAATGATAAAAGTCCGTCCTTGGAAGGGGCCAGCAAGATCTACGTGGATCCTTGCCCACGGCCCTCTGAGGGTCTCCCAGTCTTGGACCGGTGCCACAGGGGGCACCGCACGGGAAAGCTGACAAATGTGACATTGTCCTACCCAGGCCTCTATTTCCCGGTCTAAGTTTGGCCACCAAACATAGCTTCGGGCCAGGGCCTTCATGCGTCCAATCCCCGGGTGAGCTGCATGCAGACAAGTTAGTATTATTCTTAGGGATACTGGAACTACGACACGGCTACCCCACAGCAAACAATCGGCTTGTGTAGACAGCTCGTTCCACCTGCGAATGTATGGCAGGTACTCTGGCTGCACCTCTCCATCTGGCCAACCCCTGCGAACCCAATCTAGGACTCGTGCTACCACGGAGTCCTTCCTCGACTCCCTGCAGATATCTAGTGCAGAGAGCGGGCAGCCCGACTCTTCTATCAGGAGGATGGGCCAGGACGGGGCTGGGTCAGAAATGGAGATGGGCAAGGGACAGCGACTAAGGGCGTCTGCATGACTAATCTCTCTTCCTGGTCTATGTAACAGCTGGTACGAATAGGCTGCCAGGAATTCGATCCAGCGCGACATTCGGGGGGACAAAATTTGGGGAGATGGCCGGTCACCGGCCAGCAACCCTAAAAGGGGCTTGTGGTCCGTGACTAGCAAAAAGGAACGACCATAAAGGTAATCATGAAAACGCTTGATTCCAGCTACTATGGCAAGCGCCTCTCTATCCAGCTGACTATAGTTGCGTTCAGCTGAGGAAAGGATGCGTGAGTAAAATGCCAAAGGGGCTTCTCTTCCATTCGGAAGAACATGACTGAGGACAGCCCCTATGTCACAGGTCGAGGCGTCACACGTTAGCGACAAAGGTAGGCTTTCATCGTACTGCACTAAAACGGCGGACGAAGTGAGGAGCTGTTTGACAGCGGCAAAAGATGCCGCTGCAGCTCGGTCCCAGACCCAAGGTGCCTCAGCGTCTAACAGGCGGTGGAGTGGCTCTGCAATAGTGGCCTTATGGGGCAAAAAGGTTGCGTAAAAATTTAGAAGACCCAAGAATGATTGGAGCTCTGCCTTATTGGATGGCGTAGGGGCATTATGGATTGCTGCTACTTTGGTGGGTGTGGGGTGGATGCCCTGAGCATCCACTAAAAAACCCAGAAATTCTACCTGTGGTACCCCTATTCTACACTTGCCTTTTTTAAGTTTCAATCCGGCTCTCCGGAAACGGAATAATACTTCCCTTACTTTGGTGACCAATTCAGGCATGTCAATAGCCGAAATCAATACGTCATCAAAGTAAGGGACGACCCCAGGAATCCCATGGAGCAAACGTTCCATGAGACTCTGGAATATCCCCGGTTCGACACTAACTCCAAATTGGAGTCGTGTGCATTTAAAAGCTCCCCGGTGGGTGACGATAGTCTGCGCTAATGCAGTCTCATCATCCACTGGGAGCTGTTGATACACTTGGGCCATATCTAATTTGGCAAACACTCGGCCCCGCCCCAGTGAGTGTAAGAGGTGCTGGACTATCGGCAGTGGATAAGGGTTATGCTGAAGAGCTTTGTTGATCGTCCCCTTATAGTCCGCACAGATCCTCACGGATCCGTCGGGCTTAAGGGGAATTACGATAGGTGTTTCCCATTTTGAATGGTCTATTGGAACCAACACCCCTTGCGCTATCAATTTATCCAGTTGCTCATCCACCTTTGGCCTCAAGGCCAAAGGAACTCGCCTCGGTTTGAGGTGAATGGGTGTAACCTGCGGGTCTAAACTTAGGGAAATAGGAGATCCCTTGTATTTATCCAGGTGCTCGTCGAAAACATCGGCGAATTCTATAGCCAATTGGGAAGACACATCCTGGCTTGTGTTGTGGATCCCGGTAACATGCAGGTCTAGGGCGGCAAACCAATCTAGCCCCAAAAGGCAGGGCAGGTCTCCCTTAACAACAATGAGGGGCAGGCGACCATCAAAATTGCGATATGATACCCTGAAGGTACCAACCCCCATTGTTGGAATAGCCCCCCCTTGATAGTCACGTAAGATGACAGAGCAGGGTTTCAGACTGGTCTTGGAGATATTTGGCAAAAGGCGTTTCAACGTGGCCCAGGAGATAAGCGACCGGGACGATCCTGTATCCACTTCCATGGTGCACGGTGTTCCCTCCAGACGAATGGAGATATATATTTTATTAGCGGTAGCCATGGGGGAGGCGTAGTTGACGAAGATTTCCTCCTCACAATGGGCCACAGAGGAAGAATTCCCCTGGCGTGGAGTTCGTGGCCAGAATCCTCCCCGCGGCTTGGGCGATTGGCGGACAGAACCACGGGCTGGCATGGTGGCCCTGCAGACCTTGGCCAGGTGACCGTGTCTCCCGCAGCGACGACAAACGGCTGTCCTGAACTTACAGTCATCCCTGGCGTGGTCGCCGCCGCAACCCTGGCATTGGGAGGTCGGGCAATATTTCATGGTGTCGGCCCGCCGTCTAGGTGCAGAGTTAAGGTGTCGGACGTCTTCGTCATCCTCTGAAGAGCCGCCTTGAACAGAGTCCCCGTAATGCACAAGCAGCGGCTGTCCACTGCTCACCGGTCCCATTTGGGAACGCTGAAGCTCAGCGGAATTCTCCACTATCTCAGCTGCTCTTGCCTCTTCCACAGCAGTCTGGAGGGTTAAGTCCCTTCACGCCAGCAAACGGCGTTGGAGCTTCAAGTCCTTGAGGCCGTATACAAATTGATCCAATAACATGTCATCGAGGTCGGCAAAACCACAGTGAAGAGCGGCAGCTCGCAGCGAAGCAACAAAATCAGTGACAGTCTGTCCCTCCGTTTGTGCACAGCGACGAAAGGCATGCCGCTGGGCAATTCGGCATGGTGCTGGGGCGTAATGTCCCTGCAGTTTCTCTATCAAGGTGTCCCAGGACAGATCGGATACCAGCTGGGGGGCGGCAAGGGTACGTGCCGTGGAGAAAACGTCGCTGCCGCAAGAACTCAAAAAATAGCCCCGCTTTCTGGCTGGAGAGAGGTCAGATAGATTGTTAGCAAGAAGAAAACATTTGAAATGCTCAACATAAACGTCCCACGATTCAGCTGAGGGAACGAATGGCGAGAAAACCGGCAAATGGTTAGCCATGATGAGAGCGGTGAGGCGAAAGTTCCTAAACGTGAGCGGCAATTAAAAAAAAAATAGTGGCAAGTTCGCGTTGGTGGTCCCCCAACCTTCGTCGCCAGTATTACAATCTCAAGGAAGCTCACGGACAGCCGATTCAACTGACCTCTCGTTTATTTTAAGCTTGACAACAACAGGAACAATCAACTGCTCTGAACGGAGCCGAAAAACTAAAAACAAGGTCTGACAGAACTTTTGCGCGCGCAAGGCTAGCTGTCAAAACGCCAGCCAATAGGAACTTTCTGATCTTCCCGCTCTCTCTGTTGCCGGCGCTTCAATCGCTCCGATTGGTTGTGAGTCAACCTGGTTGCGGCCGGTCGTATGTGCGAGGACACAACAATCACCTTTTGCAACCTTCTGACAAGCAAAGTCAGAGGGGAAGCCAGATTCACTTAGCAACATGAGTTTGATGCTGTGGCTCCCAAGGACGTGGACAGGTTACTGGGGAGGCTACATGCAACCACATGTTTACTGGACCCGTGTCCCTCCTGGTTGGTGCTGGCCACACGGGAGGTGACACGAGGCTGGCTCCAGGGAATTATAAATGCTTCATTGTTGGAGGGGGTTTTCCCCGCCGCCTTGAAAGAGGCAGTGGTGAGACCCCTCCTCAAGAAGCCTTCCCTGGACCCGGCTATTTTAGGAAACTATCGTCCAGTCTCCAACCTTCACTTTGTGGCGAAGGTTGTAGAGAGTGTGGTGGCATGGCAGCTCCCCGGTACCTGGATGAAGCTGTCTATCTAGACCCGTTCCAGTCCGGCTTCCGGTCCGGACATAGCACGGAGACAGCTTTGGTCGCATTGGTGGATGACCTCTGGAGGGCCAGGGATAGGGGTCATTCCTCTGCCCTGGTCCTGTTAGATCTCTCGGCGGCTTTCGATACCATCGACCATGGTATCTTGCTGCACCGGTTGGAGGGATTGGGAGTGGGAGGCACCGTTTATCGGTGGTTCTCCTCCTATCTCTCTGACCGGATGCAGACGGTGTTGACAGGGGGGCAGAGATCGACCGTGAGGCGCCTTACTTGTGGGGTGCCTCAGGGGTCGATTCTCTCGCCTCTCCTGTTCAACATCTATATGAAGCCGCTGGGTGAGGTCATCAGTGGCTTTGGGGTGAGTTATCATCTGTACGCTGATGACACGCAGCTGTACTTTTCCACCCCGGGCCACCCCAACGAAGCTGTCGAAGTCCTGTCCCGGTGCCTGGAAGCCGTACGGGTCTGGATGGGGAGGAACAGGCTCAAACTCAATCCCTCCAAGACCGAGTGGCAATTGCAGCTGACTGTTGGGGGCGAGTCTTTGGCCCCAGTGGAAAGGGTGCGCAACTTGGGTGTTCTCCTGGATGGACGGCTGTCGTTTGAAGACCATTTGGTGGCCGTCTCCAGGAGAGCTTTTTATTATTTATTTTATTTATTTATTTATTTTATTAGATTTATAAACCGCCCTTCTCCCGAAGGACTCAGGGCGGTGTACAGCCAAGATAAAAAGAGACAATATACAATTAAAAAATAAATTAAAAAACTTATTACACAGTGTGGCCGAAATTAAAATAATTAACATCTAAAAACCCCAGTTAAAACTAAAAATTTAAAATTATAAACTCAACAATTAAGAAAGCCCCGCACGAACAAACAAATATGTTTTCAGTTCGCGGCGAAAAGTCCGAAGGTCAGGTATTTGTCGTAAACCAGGGGGAAGTTCATTCCAAAGAGTAGGGGCCCCCACAGAGAAGGATCTTCCCCTGGGGGCCGCCAGCCGACATTGTCTGGTGGACGGCACCCTGAGAAGGCCCTCTCTATGGGAGCGTACGGGTCGGTGGGAGGCATGAGGTAACAGCAGGCGGTCCCGTAAGTACCCAGATCCCAAGCCATGGAGCGCTTTAAAGGTGGTAACCAAAATCTTGAAATGCACCCGAAAGGCAACAGGAAGCCAGTGCAGTCTGCGCAGGAGAGGTGTCCCATGGGAGCTACGTGAGACTCCCTCTATCACCCGCGCAGCTGCATTCTGGACCAACTGAAGCCTCCGAGTGCATCTCAAGGGGAGCCCCATGTAGAGAGCATTGCAATAATCCAGGCGGGAGGTAACAAGAGCATGAGTGACTGTGCATAGGGCATCCCGATCAAGGAAGGGGCGCAACTGGCGAACCAGGCGAACCTGGTGAAAAGCTCTCCTGGAGACGGCCGCCACATGATCTTCAAGCGACAGCCGTGCATCCAGGAGAACACCCAAGTTGCGCACTCCCTCCTTTGGGACCAATAACTCGCCCCCAGCTGACTGTATCGGGGTGCCGGCATCCACAGGGGTGCCGGCATCCACAGCCACTCCGTCTTGGAGGGATTGAGCTTGAGCCTGTTCCTCCCCATCCAGACCCGTACGGCTTCCAAACACCGGGACAGCACTTCGACAGCTTTGTTGGGGTGGCCCGGGGTGGAAAAGTACAGCTGAGTATCATCAGCGTACAGCTGGTATCTCACCCCGAAGCCACTGATGATCTCGCCCAACGGCTTCATATAGATGTTGAACAGGAGGGGCGAGAGAATCGACCCCTGCGGCACCCCACAAGTGAGGTGTCTCGGGGTCGACCTCTGCCCCCCTGTCAACACCGTCTGCGACCGATCGGAGAGATAGGAGGAGAACCACCGATAAACGGTGCCTCCCACTCCCAACCCCTCCAACCGGTGCAGCAGGATACCATGGTCGATGGTATTGAAAGCCGCTGAGAGATCTAATAGGACCAGGGCAGAAGAATGACCCCTGTCTCTGGCCCTCCAGAGATCATCCACCAACGCGACCAAAGCTGTCTCCGTGCTGTATCCGGGTCGGAAGCCGGACTGGAATGGGTCTAGATAGACAGCTTCATCCAGGTACTGGGGTAGCTGCCGTGCCACAGCACTCTCAACAACCTTCGCAATAAAGCGAAGGTTGGAGACCGGACGGTAATTACCTAAAATAGCTGGGTCCAGGGAAGGCTTCTTGAGGAGAGGTCTCACCACCGCCTCCTTCAAGGCGGCAGGGAAAACTCCCTCCAACAAAGAAGCGTTGGTAATCCCCTGGAGCCAGCCTCGTGTCACTTCCCGGGAGGCCAGCACCAACCAGGAAGGGCACGGGTCCAGTAAACATGTCGTAGTATGCAGCCTCCCCAGCAACCTGTCCACGTCCTCGAGAGTCACAGGGTCAAACTCATCCCAAACAACATTCACAAGACGTGGCTCCGCCCTCTCACCTGGATCATCCCAATTTCGGTCCAAGCCGTCCCGGAGCTGAACGATTTTGTCGTATAGATAACCACTAAACTCCTCGGCACGGCCCTGCAGCGGGTCATCCCGCACCTCCTGATGCAGGAGGGAGCGGGCAACCCGAAACAGGGCGGCCGGGCGGTTATCTGCCGACGCAATGAGGGTGGAAGCGTAGGTGCGCCTCGCCTCCCTCATTGCCACTAGGTAGGTCCTAGAATAGGATCTAACTAGTGTTCGGTCAGCTTCGGAGCGACTGGACCTCCAGACACTCTCTAGGCGTCTTCTCCGGCGTTTCATCTCCCTCAGCCCCTCAGAGAACCAAGGGGCCGGTCAAGATCTACGCCGGGTCAGAGGCCGCAAGGGCACGACACGGTCCAAACAGGCCGCAACTAGCTCTTCAGCCGTGCCGTGGGCCAGGTCCTCAGGAAACGGCCCAAGCTCCATCAGGAACCTCTCCGGGTCCATCAGGCGCCTGGGACGGAACCAACGCATTGGCTCCGTCTCCCTGCAGTGGTGGATAGCGGTCCGAAAGTCTAGGCGAAGGAGAAAATGATCTGACCATGACACTGGTTCCATTTCTAACTTATCTAATTTCAGATCATTTAGCCACTGACCAGAGATATAAATTAAGTCCAGTGTGCCACCCCCTGTGTGCGTGGGGCCATCAATTACTTGAATCAGGTCCAAGGCCGTCATGGAAGCCTGGAACTCCCGAGCCGTTGTCGACGACAAGCCCGTCGATGGCAGGTTGAAATCCCCCATGACTATAAGTCTGGGGGTCTCAACCGCCACCCCGGCGAGCACCTCCAACAACTCGGGTAGGGCTGTAGTCACGCAGCAAGGAGCCAGGTACGTGATCAACAAGCCCAGCTGATTCCGATGGCCCCACTTCACAAAGAGGGATTCACAGCCGGCAATCTGAGGTACAGTGGCCTCCCTCGGCTCCAGACTTTCTCTAATAACAACCGCTACCCCCCCACCCCTGCCTTGGGCTCTCGGTTGATGAAATGCTCGGAAACCTGGCGGGCATAACTCCACAAGGGGAACCCCCCCCCCTCCGGACCCAACCAGGTCTCCGTAATGCCCATAAGGTCCGCGGCTTCCCCCTGGATTTTACCAGGTCCGCCTGGTCCGCCAGTTGTGCCCCTTCCTTGACCGGGATGCCTTATGCACGGTCACTCATGCTCTTGTCACTTCTCGTTTGGATTATTGTAATGCTCTCTACATGGGGCTTCCCCTGAAGTGCACCTGGAGGCTTCAGTTAGTTCAGAATGCAGCTGCGCGGGTGATTGAGGGAGTCCCACACTGCTCCCACGTAACACCACTCCTGCGCAGTCTGCACTGGCTTCCTGTGGTCTTTTGGGTGCGCTTTAAGGTTTTGGTTACCACCTTTAAAGCGCTCCATGGCTTAGGGCCCGGGTACTTACGGTACCGCCTGCTGTTACCTTATGCCTCCCACCGACCTGTACACTCACACAGAGAGGGTCTTCTTAGGGTGCCGTCCGCCAAGCAATGCTGGCTGGCGGCCCCCAGGGGAAGGTCCTTCTCTGTGGGGGCTCCTACTCTTTGGAACGAACTTCCCCCTGGTTTGCGCCAATTACCCGACCTTCGGACCTTTCGCCGTGAGCTGAAAACGTATTTGTTTATTCAAGCGGAACTGGCTTAAATTTTTAATTCTAAACTATTTTAATCGGGGTTATTATTTATAAATTTTAAGGGTTTTAAATTTGACTATTTTAATTCAGCCATTTATGAATTATTCTTGTTTTAATTGTATAGTGTGTTGTTTTTTTATGACTTGGCTGTGCACCGCCCTGAGTCCTTCGGGAGAAGGGCGGTATAAAAATCTAATAAAATAAAATAAAATTAATTAATTAATTAATTTAACAACTGCAGTGATCTGATTTAACAATGGTGGCAAATAAAGTTGTAAAATGGAGGGAAATTTTTGGCTCAAAAATTTCTTTGAGTGTAAGTTGACAACTACCTGTATCAAGACTGTAGCTTGGATGTCACTAGACAGATACGATACTGTTTATTTTTAATTTGAACATCTTTTCAAAGGTAATTTATCTGTGTGCTATGAATGACAAAAAACACAGCAAATTGTATAAATGGGATTCATGAAGGTTAAAACCCTGAAACATTCTCAAACCCTGGAGAACTGTGCTTTCAGAGAAATTGAGAAAAGTTCTTTCTTTTATTTCTCATACCCTTCCAAACTTTCTTATGCATTTGCCCAATGAATATTCATAGTTCCTTTTTCATTTTCTCACCTTTGCAATGTGGTAATGAAATGGCTCCAAGCTGCAAGTGCTGAAAATTAACGACTCATGTTTGATTAGCAGGCTCCAAGGGGGGAAAAGAGAGACAAAGGAGTGTGAAACCAACATACTTCAAAGATTTTTAAAATCCAGTAAATATAAAGTGATGGCTGAATGAAGAAGAAAGAGAATTAGATGACATCTTAAGATTCTGAAAAGAGACCAAATTTTTCAGAGCTAAGTATTATTGACATACCGAATGGATTGTATAGTGAAAACTCTTCTTGGGGTCACTCTTGCTGAGTGAGATTGGAGGCCATCTTTCCACAGCTCAACACCATTTTGTCAACTCCCAAAAAAGTTGTTTCTTCAGAAAATTGATGTAACCCCCATCCTCAATATATTACTCAGTTGTGAAAATGCTAATATTTAAGACATGACAAATTCATCAAACACCAGTATATTTCTTTCGTTAGCTAGATCAATTGCCTATCACCACTAAGAGAGGGAAGGAAGGAAGGAAGGAAGGAAGGAAGGAAGGAAGGAAGGAAGGAAGGAAGGAAGGAAGGAAGGAAGGAAGGAAGGAAGGAAGGAAGGAAGGAAGGGTGGTTGGTTTTTAGAGAAGCTTTTTCTAAATGTTCTTCTTAGTTTTCAGTTAATTGTCTATAAAAGTCCCTAAAATTCTAATGAGCACAAAATTAAACTTTGACATACTTGATAATTTGTGACAAATTATAAAAATAAAATCCTAAGAATTGTAATTTAAAAAAAATCAGTGCAATCTAATAATTTTAACCATAGCAAAACCTACTGGCAGCAATTCACTTATGTTTTAAATGCTAGACACTGAATGGAAGCTCTGCATGCAAACTGAATGGAACCTTAGCAGCAAGATCTGCTGCGATCCAAGTCTATTCTCTACAAGTGAGCCTTATTGCTTCTTCAGAATGGCAAAGAGTAACAGTTTATAAAGACATGGACTGAATAGGGCCATAGCTTTGTCCAGAGAACTCAACAGAAAATTTAAACGGTGCCTACCGTTCCTGTCCTATTGTTTCCTTTCATTATATATACGCTTATATGTTGTATAGTTTGTTTCATGCTTATGCTTATATATACTGTTGTAACAAAAATAAATAAATGCAGTTAATAAAACATTCACAGGCATCCATAGGAGCAGAAGTTATTATCAATGTAACTCAAGTAACATCACATCGTTATGATAGAAATTCATGGCAACTTGAAAACTGCAGCTGGTCCAGAATGCAGGACCATCAGCAATAATGTGATTGCCATGGTATTCAATCAGAATAGATCAGAATAGAGCTGGAAGGGACCTTGGAGGTCTTCTACTCCAACCCCTTGCTCAAGTAGGAGACCGTACTTTTCAGATAGGTTGCTGTCCAGTCTTTTCTTAAAAATCTCCAATGATGAAGCACTCACAACTTCTGAAGACAAGCTTCTTCCATTGGTTAATTGTCCTCACTGTTAAGAAATTTCTTCTTAATTCCAGGTTGCTTCTGTAAGGACCAGCTTCACCCGTTTTCCAAGAAAGTACGAACTCTTGAGAACTTTGTGTTTCAAAAGGAATCCTTTATTGAAAGGGATGAAAGCAAATCAAACTCAAAGCAGACTCAGGGCATGCAGTTCAGGATAAAGGGAATTAGGAGCCCCTGTCCACCTTCCGATGTGGATTCCAGCCAATCCAGGTGTGAATACGAATTGCATCAGCCTCTCTGAGAAACAGATAGGAAGAGTTTCTCAGGGTCATTTTACAATCCACTCATTCTCCCCTTTTTCCGAGGTGTGAGATTTCTTCAGGGATTCCTGGCACAAGGCAATGGTTATAAAGCAGGGTAAAGTTTATAGAAAGAGGATCAGGCAAAAAATTGGATATTTAAGATACATAGGGAAAAGAATTAAACGTGACAGTCCAAATCCCCCCCTTCTTCCACGAAGAATGGCAGATACATGGATCTGACAGCTTCTCTCTATGATTAGTTTCCATCCATTATTTCTTGTTTGCCTTCTGGTGCTTTGGAAAATGTTGAAACCCCCCACTCTTCTTTGTGGCAGCCCCTCAAATACTGGAATACTATCATGTCACCCCCAGTTCTTCTTTTCTCTAGACTGGCCATACCCAATTCCTGCAATCGTTCTTCATATATTTGCATACCTTTTATATACATTCTATTTGAATCTTCAGATTTCTGATGGGTTTCTTGTAAAAATAAAATGTCTGGTAAATCCTTTTAATCTTAAGCTCCAATCTTCTTCTTTTAATCTGATTCCTGTACCTTCACATTCCATGACATTATTTTATAACTCCCATTTAAAATATAAATTTTTAATCCTATCGCATCTTCCTTTCTGTGCCCCCACCACCCGACATTAAACTACCATATAAACAACAATAAGAAAACAGAAAAAACAAAACAAAACAAACAATAAAGTACAAACAATCTTCTTCCCCACATCCTCATCGGTTTCGCCTCTATAAAGAGAATGGGGAGAGGGGCGTGCCAATGCCGGGCACTTCTTTCGGGCTGTCTATTTAAATTCATCACTCAAAAAAGATAGCGATGACCCGCATTCAGCTTCATATTTTCCAAGACTCTTATCTGCTTCTTCTCTACTGTATCCTCACGACTCTTCTTCTGTTCAACCAACACAGGTGATATTTCTTTCCTACACTTTCATTCTCCAAAATTTTGTTATTTTTCAAGAAATTCTCTTTGTTTTCATTCGTAAATATAAATTAACAAGTGTCACTTTTTCCTCATTAAGATTTCCAACAATTATTACATATCTTCCATCTTCATCCAAAATTACCTTATGTTTTCAAAGTACACCCTATCTGATATCAGTGTTGCAACTCCTCTAGCTTTTGAAGTTCCAAATGCTTTTCATATATTTTTGTCTCCAGGCCCTTAATCATTTTAGTTTCTCTTCTTTGCATTTTTTCCAAAATCTCAACATCTTTTTTATAATGTGGTGACCAAAACTGGATACATTATTCCAGGTGTGGTCTTGCTAAGGATTTATAAAATGGTACTGAGTCTATGCCTCTGTTTAGACAACCAAGGATTGTATTAGCTTTTTTGGCTGCTGCCACACACTGCTGGCTCATGTTTAAGTGATCCTCCACCAGGACTCCAAGGTTCCTCTTATAGTTACTGTTTTTGAACCAGACTTTGCCTAATCTGTACTTGTACCTTTTATTTTTCCTGCCTGGATGTAAAACCCTTCTTTTCTCCACATTAACCTTCATGTTGTTGGATAGCGCCCACTGTTGAAGTCTGTCAAGATCTTTTTGGATCCCGAGCTTGTTACATGAGCTATGTAACACGATTGCTCCCAGGTGCACTTCAAGGTGCTGATTATGACCTATAAAACGATTCATAGCATTTGGTTTAGCTATTTAATGACTTCTCCTTCTCTTTCTCCTCCTCCTCCTCCTCCCATCATTTATTTATTTTGCTTATTCTTTCTTATTTCTTTTTGTTCTGCATAATTCTGCTTACACCAAAATAGAGCAGCATGATTAGGATATGTTTATGGAACCATACATGTACATTCTTACAGATTGCATTTACAGATGCATTTATAGGGAATAAGTAGACCCTCTCTTAATTGCAAGGCACATGCAACTCAGAATTTTTTCTAATACCTGAACAAAACATCAGCACAAGAAAAAAAAATTAAACTATTCTAACAGAACAAGCTAAGGAAAGAAAGAATTCATAACCTATATTACAAAAATCACATTGGCAGCTGGCTCTAATTTCATAAATGAATAGCTGATAGACTACTTTGATTTATTTTCTATTATTTAGCGGTAGAATCAGATAATTAAGATCCTTAATCGTGGAAAGAAAATAGAGTTTCAAATGGAAGAAAAGATTACACAGCTTTCTATGCCCTCAAACACAAAATAATTAATAAGAAAATGATTATTCCAGTTGTGTTTTATAACAGCCTCCTTTGTTGCCCTTCTCTTTCCCAGTCAGCATGAAGCTAAAAAGCAAATCATTAATTTTCATCTCCCATATTTTTAATTAATTCAGAATGTGAAAGGTTAATTTTGAAGTAAGTTGTTACACAAAGAGATAGCAGGCACCCTGATGAGTGGCGGATTGGCTGTGATCTCCTCTGCTCTGACTGAACTGGTGCTGTTCAGTTCTGGATAAAGGGGCTCATTATCTCCAAATAATCATCCAGATGCCATCTCAATGAGGTCACACTAAGTGCAGTGGTGTCTAAGCCAAATTGTTCGTAATTAACAAGGTGGCAAAGCCTACATTCTACAAATTGTCTGCTGAAATAGGATTCTTTCCAAACTTCGATCAAAACAAACCAACCATTTGTTTCCCCTATTTTCACTCAGATCATGAGGGTATTTGGAATAGAGAACAATTTGTGAAAAAAAATAGCATGCCTACACACCAAGAATGTAACTTCAAAGTGTGTGTGGGTGTTTTAAGATGTTTATATAAGTAAAAATGCTGTGTAAATGAAAATTTAAAAAACAGTGGGAAGATAAATGCATAATGGTAATGTGGGACTCAATTAGAATAAAGATTTAACATAAGCATATAACTATATTTAGGCAAAGCACATATATACAGGACAATGCAGCAGTTCTCAAACACTTCAACAGGATTCTTTTAATGTATAAATAATGCAACCTGAATTTTGGGAAATTTTATAGTGAGATGTTCTAAATCAAGGTTTCTCAGCCTCCGGGCCGCACAAGCAGCAGGTGAGAGTGTAAAGCTTCATTTGCACATGTGCAGGAGCTATGTTGTGCATGCAAAATCATCCCCTCCCCCTCCCCCTCCCCCCCCCGCACCGCTGCAACTGCTGCAGTCCATGGAGCCAGAAAGCTTGGGGACTGGTATTCTAAATGTTCCTGTGCTTCCCCAGGATGTAATAAACTTTAGTTACTCAACTATAAACAACAATAAGAAAACAGAAAAAACAAAACAAAACAAACAATAAAGTACAAACAATCTTCTTCCCCACATCCTCATCGGTTTCGCCTCTATAAAGAGAATGGGGAGAGGGGCGTGCCAATGCCGGGCACTTCTTTCGGGCTGTCTATTTAAATTCATCACTCAAAAAAGATAGCGATGACCCGCATTCAGCTTCATATTTTCCAAGACTCTTATCTGCTTCTTCTCTACTGTATCCTCACGACTCTTCTTCTGTTCAACCAACACAGGTGATATTTCTTTCCTCTTTAACCCTTTAGAGTCTTGCCTCCAATAGCCCCTTTTCTTCTTCTGAGATTGATGTTTCCACGTATGTTCCACCCATCTGAAGCATTTGATCTTTTATCTCCATTAAATCCTCCATCTCAATCAGTCAAGCTCCGTAAATATAATAATGCATCTATATCTGGGGTGATTGTACGCATCCTTCCTTTATAAAAAAATTTCAATTGTTGTGGTGGCCTCCAATTGTATTTAATTCCATTATCTCTCAAAACTTTTGTAATTGGTTTTAAAAAAAATCTCCATGCCCTTTCTTCTCTTGATATATCCGGGAAGACTTGAATAGTCTTCCTTCAAACTCAAAGCATCTCCCAACTCTCTTAACTTGTATAACTTCCAACTTATCACCAAGATTTGCGAACCTGACAAGCACATTCCTGTTAGAACCATTTTGCCTTCTATATCCAATTCTAAAACGCTTGCCAGGTCTGCTATTGTGAGCGTAAGTTGCGTATCCAAATCATTAATCCATTTCAAAACCCGCTGTTTCAATTTATCTTCCCTTTCTTCCGAGATTCCTCTAATAACAAAATTATATTTCCTCATCTCTTCTTCCAAAAGACAAATTCTCTTATCTTGCTGCTCATTTTATAAAATATTTTGCCAATTTGCCGATCTACTTTTGCCTCATGCACATGCAGCTGCTCCATTTCATCTTTAATCATTGTCATTTCCTCTTTTGTTTGCAAAGTTATCATTCATATCTTGCTTTAAATTTTGCATTTCAGATGTCAGTTTAAATGTCAAATTATCTATACGCTCTGATAGTGCTGCTATTTTTCCCAATTTTATTTAAAGCTGCAGCAATTTGCTGCGTTTCTGAAAGTTGTTGAGTCATTTTGAAAAAAAAAAAAACCAAAAAATTTCTCAAACTGGGATTCCAATTTTTCAAAGAGTCTTAGTGAAGATCAAAGGACAGCAGTCAAACCAATTTTACAGAGGGTCTTGATGAAGATCAAGGACGACAATCTTTTAATTGAAGCGAAACGGCTTATTTGCACTCGTTAGTAGCTTATCAGTAACTTATGAGTCATATTCACTCCACAAAGAAACACAATTACCTCACAGCTTAATCAAGCGCCATTTTTCTCCACGTCGGCAGAGAAAAAAAAAACAAACCAACGAACTTCAAAACAAAGTGCTTTTTTGTTTTCTGTAATATAAACAAGCTATTAATTTCCTCTCAAAGAAAAATAATAAAAAAAAATTATCCACCTAATAAAATCTTCTTCAGCCAGTCAATGTCAGTCCAGCACAAAAGATCGATCTCTTCAATTAAAATTCTTCTCATTAGCAAATTCAGTCTTTGATATTCCTTAGCCTCAGCATTTAACACAGAACACGATAATTATAATAAGGAAAGCAAAAGACAGCAGTTTATTCCAAACTCATTGTGTCTGCCAGTTCGGTCATCCCTGGTAAAAACTCCTTAATTCAAGCAGTTTCAGATGACCTACCAGTTTTAAATTCAGTCTGCTGGGCTATTAACACTTCCACTTCATGATTTATTAACTTTCATCCATAACGGTGCATTCCAAACAGCATTAATCCTCATAAATCTTCATTATTAAGCCCTGTGAAGTGAAGGAAAGGTCCTTACCCCACCACGGTCATGGCCACGCCCCAGTTACAGGCATTCTTAGGTCTGGTCAACTTCTACGCAGTATTCTTAAGGAATAAGGCAACAGTAGCCGAGCCGCTGCATAAATTACTAGCAAAGACGGCTGCATGGTCTTGGGGAAAGGCAGAAGCTAGGGCATTCGAAGGGGTAAAGAATCTCCTAACGAGTGATAGCCTCCTTATCCAATACAATGGCACGCTGCCATTAGTGTTAAGCTGCGATGCATCTCCCTATGGGGTGGGGGCTGTGCTCAGCCACAGGTTACCAAATGGCACAGAAGCCCCTATTGCATACTACTCCCGAACCATGTCATCAACTGAAAGGAATTATAGCCAGCTTGATAAGGAAGCCTTGGCTATAGTCTCAGGGTAAAGAAATTCCATGAGTATGTATTTGGTCGTGATTTTGAAATCATCACGGACCATAGACCTTGCTAGGTCTGCTGGCAGGTGACACCAACGCCCGTGCACTTTCGCCAAGACTGACCCGATGGACTATCTTCCTGGCAGCGTATTCTTACAAATTACTACACCGGCCAGGAAAGGAATTAGGCATGCAGACGCACTGAGCAGATGCCCGTTACCAGAGACTATCAAGACCCCACTCCGGGATACCAGTTCTGCTAATTGACTCTTTGGACTCTGGCCCAGTCACATCCAAAGAGGTGGCTCGGCTTAGATAAGGACATTACAATAAGAACTGTAATTGGTTGGGTACAAAGAGGTTGGCCCGCTGCGGGCGAGCATTTTAAAGAGTTTGTAAAAACGTGGGAACTCTCGGCTCAAGGGGGGTGCCTGCTATGGGGGGATCGAGTGGTGATCCCGGAGAAACTGAGAAAAAAGGTATTAGATCTCCTTCACGCAGGTCACCCAGGGATCGTGAGGATGAAGGGTCTAGCCAGAAGCTATGTGTGGTGGCCCTTAATGGACTCGGAAATTGCTGAGAGGGTAGGGACATGCCAGGCCCGCCAGGAGTCCAGACCGCTACTAGCGGCCCCGATTCGGGAATGGGAGAGGCCCCAGAGCCCTGGTCTAGGATCCATATCGATTTTGCCGGCCCTTCACGGCCAAACCTTTCTGGTAGTAGTCGATGCCTACTCCAAATGGCTGGAAATCATTCTCATGAGATCCATGACAGCCGAGGCCGTGATTTCAGTCCTACGGCACCTATTTGTAACCCACGGGTTGCCCGACACTTTAGTCTCCGATAACGGCCCGCAATTCACGGCAACCCAGTTTGAGGGGTACTTGGCAGAAGAGGGCATCCGACATGTCCTCTCAGCGCCTTTCCACCCTGCGACGAACGGCCTTGCAGAACGTTTTGTTCGGGCGCAAAAAGCATTGTCCAGAATCAAGCCAGGCGATTGGCAAACAAAATTGATACATATCTAGCAGTCCAACACAGAACCCCTGTGTAACAACTGGCCGCAGCCCGGCCGAGCTATTAATGGGTGGAAGCTTAGGTGCCCACTAGACCGTTTAAACCAAACTACACACCAGACGGTTACAAAGGGCACACGGTAAAACAAGAGAGATGGCACTAGGCGACCTAGTGTGGGCACACAACTTCTGGCGAGGCCCAACCTGGTTAGCAGGAAAAGAAGGACCAGAAAACCTAAAATATAATTTAGTAAAAGGTCACCTTCCTGAAACTTAATCCAGTGCTTTTATATAATAGTAGAGAACCCTTGGGGTGGATAAGGGGTAAATGGGTCTTTTTTTAGGGGCTGAAGGAGAGCAGGGAATGAATTTATTATATTTAATTGGGGAACAATCTCATTTGACTTTTTTAAGAAAGATAAATTGGTTTTGGAGATTGGCCTTATTGTGTTTAATCAATCAGCAACTGATAAGAGATGGCATTAAGAAACATGGATATTTGATTTGGAAACAATTAAGGTTAATTTTTTTTTGTATGATCTGGGATTGAAGCTATGGTAAATTTTCTGCAAATTGAATACAATAACAGCTTGCTAACAATGTTTTGGAATTTCAATTTTTTCTTTGTTATATTGCCAAAAATGTTACTACTTTTCTATAATATTGTTTTTCCTGTTAACTATTTTGTTATTAATATAGTTTATAGACAACAGGTTTAGGGTTGTATTTTAACCTTCTTTAAATAAACTAAATATTTGCCAGGGGGGAAAAAACATCCTGGGATTAAATTCCCACCACTTCTCTAGGATAGCGTAACAAGAGTCACCGAATGCATCAATTTCGACATATAAGCTCAGAGATAAAGCTCCTAAATTGAAGGATCTGGCAGGTCCTGTCCTTATTATCTTTTGTGACTGGTCCTTTTTATGTCAAGAAATCCCAATTTTATACTGGAAATGTAAACAAGAAGAGATTTTTTTTATCATGCTTGATGAACATATAAAAAAGCTTTAAAAATAGATTCAAATACATATATTAATTCAGAAGATCTTAAATATATAATTGAACCCAGAGATATTTCTTATGAGGCCGATGAACAAACAGGTGGGAAAAAACTCATGGAAATCTGTATTTTTTTTAATTTATGATAGCAGCAATGAGACTTTTGTAAGCACACTGATGAAAAGATTTGAAAATGAAATTTGGGTTGTAAACTCAGAGTAAAAGTTTCACATGAATCTATGCTTAGATTTGCTGTGAAGGAAAATTGGAAGCCATTTCTTGTATTTTTCTTTCTTTTTTCTCTGCACTTTTAGCGTTGTTCTTCCTCTTTCTACATGAATTAATATAGAGCAAGCGTGCTTCATTGGATTTTTTAAAAAAAGAAATGTAATTAATGACATATACTTCCAATTATTTGATATGTAACGAAAGCAGCAACATCTGTTGAAAAGTGAGTTTTACAAATAGATTTACTTTCTTAAACCGTTACTAAATCTAAAATAATTTTCTCTGGAATAATGTTAATGGGTTTAAAAATGAGAATATCACATTACAGTGAGACCCAGGCTTCCCATGTTTTAATGTTATTAAGTATGGCCTGATGTCTCGGTGATATTCTGGTATGATGTCATGTCACAGATAAAAAAGAAATAGACTGATTCACAAAGGATTGTTCAATCTAAAAAGCTTATCCAACAAAACAGAGGGAGGCGGGAAGAGAATAAGAAAGGGAAGTCAGAGAGATAGACAGGTAGATTGGTTGAAGCCACCGGCTAAACTGTATATAAAGAGAGGTTTTTCCCAGCACTGGCTGCTGGGTTCACCATATAGTAAAGAGCTGTTGTCACTATCCTGGTCTCCTGCCTCGTTATTGCCCGAATCTAACACCACGTTTGTGTATTTCTTTTGCCAAATTTATGTCTAAAGTTAAGCAATACATTGTGGATATTGACAAAACTATTCCAGATATTTCAGCTGTTTTGATGGAAAAGAAAGGGAGTCCAGGGGAATTGTATGGCCTGAGGCTGAAGCAGGTCTTGAAGAATTTTAGCAGAAATAGTAGGAGTCCTCAAGCCCAAGGCCCTTGAGATATGAAAGTGCCTCTTCTAGTGGTGTTAAAGGCTAATTTTCCTTAGCTGCTATGTATTTTAATTTTTATGTATTTTTTAATTTTTTTTCAGATTGGCCTTATTGTGTTTAATCAATCAGCAACTGATAAGAGATGGCATTAAGAAACATGGATATTTGATTTGGAAACAATTAAGGTTAATTTTTTTGTATGATCTGGGATTGAAGCTATGGTAAATTTTCTGCAAATTGAAGGATCTGGCAGGTCCTGTCCTTAGAATTTGGGTGGGAAAATGTAAATTTTAATCCCATCAGCTCCAACCTTCTGTGCGTCTGGTTTATGAATAGATTGGCCAAGTCTTTCTTAATAGGTAAAAAATATTCATCTCTAAAGACTTGAGGCTTCTGCTTGAGGCTATTAAGAAAGACTTTCTGCCTTTAAGAACATCTTTCTCCATTTCTCCTTTGGGAAAGGTTCTATACTGCCTCTCTTAATATTAAGAATAAAGAATATTTTAATCTGGGGAGAGGGGCTTCCTACAGTATGTAAATTCAAATAATAAGAATTTCTTCAATAATAAGAAATAAGGAGGGGTGCCCAGAGCCATCAACCCATTCCAAGCAATTGGAATTCTTTATTGTCCTCTATTAACTGGTGCTTTCTTTTGTAAAATTCCAGCTTGCCCTATGTATAAATTCAATGAATTAAAGAAGCAGAATGCTGAGAACTTCCCAGAACAGAAATGCAATGAAACACTATTCTTCCTTGTGATTCCACGTTTGTGTATTTCTTTTGCCAAATTTATGTCTAAAGTTAAGCAATACATTGTGGATATTGACAAAACTATTCCAGATATTTCAGCTGTTTTGATGGAAAAGAAAGGGAGTCCAGGGGAATTGTATGGCCTGAGGCTGAAGCAGGTCTTGAAGAATTTTAGGAGAAATAGTAGGAGTCCTCAAGCCCAAGGCCCTTGAGATATGAAAGTGCCTCTTCTAGTGGTGTTAAAGGCTAATTTTCCTTAGCTGCTATGTATTTTAATTTTTATGTATTTTTTAATTTTTTTTTCAGTATTGTTAGCCACTCCAAATTATAGTTATTAACAACGTGTTTGGAACTTGTTCAACAATAAATTTCCTGAAATTTATTTTCAGTTTTACTAATTTAAAAATGTATTCTGCCACATTTCTGAGCAATTTGCAATCATAAAAACACATGGATCCAGCAGGAAAAAGAAGGACCAGAAAACCTAAAATATAATTTAGTAAAAGGTCACCTTTCTGAAACTTAATCCAGTGCTTTTATATAATAGTAGAGAACCCTTGGGGTGGATAAGGGGTAAATGGGTCTTTTTTTAGGGGCTGAAGGAGAGCAGGGAATGAATTTATTATATTTAATTGGGGAACAATCTCATTTGACATTTTTAAGAAAGATAAATTGGTTTTGGAGATTGGCCTTATTGTGTTTAATCAATCAGCAACTGATAAGAGATGGCATTAAGAAACATGGATATTTGATTTGGAAACAATTAAGGTTAATTTTTTTTTGTATGATCTGGGATTGAAGCTATGGTAAATTTTCTGCAAATTGAATACAATAACAGCTTGCTAACAATGTTTTGGAATTTCAATGTTTTCTTTGTTATATTGCCAAAAATGTTACTACTTTTCTATAATATTGTTTTTCCTGTTAACTATTTTGTTATTAATATAGTTTATAGACAACAGGTTTAGGGTTGTATTTTAACCTTCTTTAAATAAACTAAATATTTGCCAGGGGAAAAAAACCATCCTGGGATTAAATTCCCACCACTTCTCTAGGATAGCGTAACAAGAGTCACCGAATGCATCAATTTCGACATATAAGCTCAGAGATAAAGCTCCTAAATTGAAGGATCTGGCAGGTCCTGTCCTTATTATCTTTTGTGACTGGTCCTTTTTATGTCAAGAAATCCCAATTTTATACTGGAAATGTAAACAAGAAGAGATTTTTTTTATCATGCTTGATGAACATATAAAAAAGCTTTAAAAATAGATTCAAATACATATATTAATTCAGAAGATCTTAAATATATAATTGAACCCAGAGATATTTCTTATGAGGCCGATGAAAAAACAGGTGGGAAAAAACTCATGGAAATCTGTATTTTTTTAAATTTATGATAGCAGCAATGAGACTTTTGTAAGCACACTGATGAAAAGATTTGAAAATGAAATTTGGGTTGTAAACTCAGAGTAAAAGTTTCACATGAATCTATGCTTAGATTTGCTGTGAAGGAAAATTGGAAGCCATTTCTTGTATTTTTCTTTCTTTTTTCTCTGCACTTTTAGCGTTGTTCTTCCTCTTTCTACATGAATTAATATAGAGCAAGCGTGCTTCATTGGATTTTTTAAAAAAAGAAATGTAATTAATGACATATACTTCCAATTATTTGATATGTAACGAAAGCAGCAACATCTGTTGAAAAAGTGAGTTTTTACAAATAGATTTACTTTCTTAAACCGTTACTAAATCTAAAAATAATTTTCTCTGGAATAATGTTAATGGGTTTAAAAATGAGAATATCACATTACAGTGAGACCCAGGCTTCCCATGTTTTAATGTTATTAAGTATGGCCTGATGTCTCGGTGATATTCTGGTATGATGTCATGTCACAGATAAAAAAAGAAATAGACTGATTCACAAAGGATTGTTCAATCTAAAAAGCTTATCCAACAAAACAGAGGGGAGAGAGCGGGAAGAGAATAAGAAAGGGAAGTCAGAGAGATAGACAGGTAGATTGGTTGAAATATAGATATCCTCCCATTATGAAATACTAGTGTTGCCCCTCTTGTGAGTGGAGTGAACAGATGGCTCGTCAGGCCAAATGACTATCTACGCTAGTTCCAGCCAGCCTAGAGCCATGCAACATAAAGAGACCAGTTGGCAAGAGGTGGCTTTTTATCATTAAGAGTAAAAGCATCAACAACCTGCCCATCCTTTGCTGATCTTCACTTTGCAGCCTGAGAGATTTGTTCATCCTTTTATTTATGCTAATAGGTTGCCAGGATTGCGGTACACATGTTGGTTGATGCCAGGTAAGGGATCTATTTATAAACAGAGTTTGGGAATATTTTTTTTTTAATTGCTTACAGCAGTAGCAATTGCTGGTTTCTTAAGATGGGATAGACTGCACTCTATTGGCCAATAAAACACCTTGCAGTTTTTTTCCAATAATCGTGTGTGTGTGTGTGTGTGTGTGTGTGTGTGTGTGTGTGTGTGTGTGTTTAAATCAAGGTAAGCTTTTAAAAAAATCATACCAAGCTTTTTCATACATATTTTAATACATATTCTCCATTTTCCTAGTTTTGAAACCACTGAGTTTAATGTCAACTCACTGAAAATCAGGGGAAATCAGGAAATAGCAGGGGATTTATTCCAAGTTTTCATGTGCTTCCAAAGTTATAGGTTTTATATCTTTAATGTACAGAATTTTTAAATGATCTGATCAGCAAATGGGGGTTGTGAGGCTGGATCATATTATGAACAGAATAACAGAGTTGGAAGGGAATTCCAGACAAAAGGAGAAAAGCAAAGCTGCGGTCACACAGACATGTGGTCAGAGCTGATGTGGAATCCATTGTAAGCCAGGCACTTGCCCAGATGGCCAGCAGTCTCAAAAAAGGCTGAAAAAGCAATGAATGGACTGCCTGCATGAAGACATGCGAGCCATAGTTGTGATGGCCCACCAGTGCTGCAGACCAGATAAAGTGGCAGGTAAAATGTAAAACTGCACACCCTGCAATATGATGGAAATAATGCAAAGAACAAGAAGAATGTTCAGCAACTTAAATTTTTTTAAAAATTTTAAATTCACATATATTCCTGCCATTCAAAATCAGGTAATTCAATAAAAGCATAAAATTGATTTGGGAGATCAAACCAAGGGGTGGGCTGCTGGATGTTCACAGGGGTTCGGAAAAATCTCTAGCTAAGATTCTGTGCAGTTCAGAGAACCCCCAAATCCCACTTCTGGTTCCCAACCCTCCCAGGAGTCCCCACGCAGCCTGTTTTGGATGCAGGTAAGTGCAGGGCACATGCAGAGGCTTGGGGAGGATGAAAAATGGGCCTACTGGAAGTTTGGGAAGCCTCCAGAGGTCTTCCAAAGCCTGGGGGAGGCCATTTTCGCCCTCCCGGAAGCTTGAGGAAAGCCTCAAGAACCCAGGGAGGGCAAAAATGCCCTCCCCCCAAGGTGCAAGAGGTTGACTAGGCCACACCCACCATGGCCATGCCCACCCCAGCCACGCCCACCCAGCAGAGAGCCCACCCCTGGCTGAAGCTCAAATGGGAGTAGGTTCAGGACCAGATGTCAGTGAGCCTTTATCATTTACATTCTCCATGAGTCTCCTGACTGGCACCCATATAACTTCAGCCTAATTGTTCTTCAATATTACACATTCTCTTCCCTGTTAAATTTTTCTTACCAGGGGATCTTGTCTTTTTATATGCGAATCACTTGCCCCACTTCTCAACTTTGATCAATAGCTCAGGGAGATATAATTCATTTCTTTTACAAATACAGGTGCAACACAACCTCTAGATGCAAATTTATGTGAATCTAAACTGGACAGAAGAAGAGCCAAGATCTGATCTGGGGTAGACTCTGTCAGGAATTTTAAGGGTAAAATTAAGGGTATCTTAAATTTCTTGTAAGTTTTAAAATACCCATTTTACTCTGTAAATAAAACTAAAATTCAAAACATGTCCAAAGATGTTGACCCCATCCATTGTAGGGAAGGGCTCAGTAAGATATAGAAGAGCTTGTGGTGGTCTCACGTAGCTTCTGAACCACATTTTTATATGATAGCACAGAAGGAGAAAAAATCTTAAGTTGATAGTACATTTACCACCAGCATAACTTTCAAAAAAGGAACAGTAAATCAGATTCTGTTCCAGCCTGAAGCTCTTCCAATAAAGCAAAATTTTAATAATGCATAATTTGTTGTGTGCATGGGCGTACGTACACACACACACACACACACAGGAGAGAGAAAAGATGATATGATGTGAATGACTTGGTAGGTAGAGGGGATCAATGAAGGCCATGCAGGAGGTATGGTGTTAATGCCACTGGGCAGAATAAAAAAGCAACAGTAATATCCACAAGGCAGTAGGTTGATTGTTTACTTGAGTTCTAGCCATGTTAATTCCTGTCCCAGATCTCTCCTTGAGACATACTTAAAATGTGTGCTATTATGTAGCTGACCATTGTCTCATGCAGCGATGGATTAAATACCTGAAGATATGACTGCTAATGCAATGTTCAAGCTGATGCCTGCATAGAATGGTGCATACCCTAAATGTCTGTTGCTTCTAGCTGTAACCTTCCTCCAATGCCTGCTGGATTAAAGCAGTAACAACAGATGGTCCATATAATGTATGATCAGAGAATGATAACATTTCCTGGTAGTTCTCTCATCTAGTACTTTGAAATAAATGAATTGCTTTCTCTTTACTCTGGCATCACAACCTCTATAATCTCTCCCCCCCCCCCACCTCCGAGGATCAAGCCAGAATTATATTCGGCACTAACTTTCTAAAGCAAAGCTCAGAATTCATGGATGGAGAATCAAAATTCACGACATGAAACTATCGCCTGCAGCAACTCTTCACTTAAGAGATGTTGCCATCTAGCCTTAGTGCAATGTAATTTGCAGCTCGCTTTGCAACACTTTTTAAAAATGTTTCTCTAACATTTAATAACAATAACAAAGCATCTGTGCTTTTCTGTTGAAGGAATAAAACAAGGAGGAGGGAAATCTCCACCTTCAAAAAGGAAATAATTCTGCTAATAGACAAGTGTAACTTTTTTCTAAAGGTTCTCATTTGATTTTCATCATCCTTAATGTCCATATATGCACCATATAAATTGAATGGTATTATCTTTCTCTAAATAAACGAAGGGCACTGTCCAGTGGTGAAAGCCGTACGGGTCTGGATGGGGAGAAACAGACTCAGACTCAATCCATCCAAGACAGAGTGGCTGTGGATGCCGGCATCCCGGTACAGTCAGCTGCAACCGCGGCTGACTGTTGAAAGCAGTCATTGGCTAACGGAAAGGGTGCGCAACTTGGGCGTTCTCCTGGATGGACGGCTGTCGTTTGAAGATCACTTGGCGGCCGTCTCCAGGAGAGCTTTTTACCAGGTTCGCCTGGTCCGCCAGTTGCGCCCCTTTCTTGACCGGGATGCCTTATGCACGGTCACTCATGCTCTCGTCACCTCTCGTCTGGATTATTGCAATGCTCTCTACATGGGGCTACCCCTGAAGTGCACTCGGAGACTCCAGCTAGTCCAGAATGCAGCTGCGT
The DNA here is from genome assembly GCF_028640845.1 of Ahaetulla prasina. NCBI lineage: Eukaryota > Metazoa > Chordata > Lepidosauria > Squamata > Colubridae > Ahaetulla > Ahaetulla prasina. The sequence goes on along the minus strand of NC_080546.1, from coordinate 70,995,392 downwards.
GGATGATTGAGGGAGCACCACGTTGCTCCCGAGTAACACCACTCCTGCGCAGTCTGCACTGGCTACCTGTGGTCTTTCGGGTGCGCTTCAAGGTTTTGGTTACCACCTTTAAAGCGCTCCATGGCTTAGGGCCCGGGTACTTACGGGACCGCCTGCTGTTACCACATGCCTCCCACCGACCCGTGCGCTCTCACAGAGAGGGTCTTCTCAGGATGCCGTCCGCCAAGCAGTGTCGGCTGGCGGCCCCCAGGGGAAGGGCCTTCTCTGTGGGAGCACCTACTCTGGAACGAACTTCCCCGGTTTCGCCAATTGCCCGACCTTCGAACCTTTCGCTAGGAACTGAAAACTTATTTATTTATCCAAGCGGGACTGGCCTGATTCTTAAATTTTTAAATTTTAAATTTTTCAATTTTAATATTTTATTGGGTATTTTATATGGTCAATTGGACGGTTTTAATTTTGGCCTTTATTGAATAAGTTTTTTAACTGTTATTTTAGTGTGTATATTAATTGTTTTAAGGTAGTCTGTACACCGCCCTGAGTCCTTCGGGAGAAGGGCGGTATAAAAGTTTAATTAATTAAATAAATAAATAAATAAATAAATAAATAAATAAATAAATAAATAAATAAATAAATAAATTTCACCCTGGTTTACCACTGGTTTGTTACCCTACTGCCAGCAGTACACCAAATGCACATTGCGATGCATGCACAATGCACAGCAAATGCGTGCAAATGCACACTGCATGCGGAAAAGGAGGCTTGGGAAGATAAGTAAAACAGCAAGGGGAGGAACAGCTGTGCCACACAATTTAGATTCACTAGAAAGCAGGACAGCTGATTGTGAGAAATACCAGTTCGGACCAATTGGTAGCTTTTTTTAAACTACTGGTTCACTGAAACGGTAGCTTTTATCACTAGTGGTTTGCCCGAACCAGTGTAAACTGGTAGTGTTGTGACCCAGGCCCAAGTAGTTATTACCAGACATAGTCAGTCCTAAACAAACGTATTTTATTAGAACAGCTAGAAATTACTTCATTCTCAGCTTAGTCCAAATTAATTCCAAAACAAGTCCTTCAGAAAAAGTCCTTTGGACATATCACAAACCTTTGTGTTCTTTGGCACCCTGCCAAAGGCTTTTCTTGGCAAAGCCACACGAAGTTCAGAAACAAGAGATGCTGACTAGAAACAAATGTAGCAACGTTGCTTTCCTACAAAGAGCCCAAGAGCCATTGCTGCTCTTTTAAGCCTTATGGGAGGGGCCAATCATCTCCTGGCCTTACTCCCGAGTCGTCCGTTTTGTTTTAGCAGCTCTTGCCTTCTGGCAGCTCTTCACATACGTGTACTAGGAACAGGCTCCTCCTGTTCCTCTTCCTCTCTGCTGTCCGCCTCTGGAGGCTCCTGAGTCCGCGCATCGCTCCCAGATGGCCCTGGCCCCATCTCTGCCTCCAACGCAGAGCCCTTGTCCAGGCCTTCCCCAGAGTCCAGGACTGGCCCATGGTTCTTTCCAGCCTCCTTGCTGTCTGACTTGGCTGCTAGCTCCACGGGCTGCTGGTGGACCACAACAGGTAGGATTTCACCACTGGCACTGTCTTATGCAAAGTCACTCATGCTCGTCACCTCTCGCCTGGATTATTGCAATGCTCTCTACATGGGGCTACCCCTGAAGTGCACTCGGAGACTCCAGCTAGTCCAGAATGCAGCTGCGTGGATGATTGAGGGAGCACCACGTTGCTCCCGAGTAACACCACTCCTGCGCAGTCTGCACTGGCTACCTGTGGTCTTTCGGGTGCGCTTCAAGGTTTTGGTTACCACCTTTAAAGCGCTCCATGGCTTAGGGCCCGGGTACTTACGGGACCGCCTGCTGTTACCACATGCCTCCCACCGACCCGTGCGCTCTCACAGAGAGGGTCTTCTCAGGATGCCGTCCGCCAAGCAGTGTCGGCTGGCGGCCCCCAGGGGAAGGGCCTTCTCTGTGGGAGCACCTACTCTCTGGAACGAACTTCCCCCCCGGTTTACGCCAATTGCCCGACCTTCGAACCTTTCGCTAGGAACTGAAAACTTATTTATTTATCCAAGCGGGACTGGCCTGATTCTTAAATTTTTAAATTTTAAATTTTTCAATTTTAATATTTTATTGGGTATTTTATATGGTCAATTGGACGGTTTTAATTTTGGCCTTTATTGAATAAGTTTTTTAACTGTTATTTTAGTGTGTATATTAATTGTTTTAAGGTAGTCTGTACACCGCCCTGAGTCCTTCGGGAGAAGGGCGGTATAAAAGTTTAATTAATTAAATAAATAAATAAATAAATAAATAAATAAATAAATAAATAAATAAATAAATAAATTTCACCCTGGTTTACCACTGGTTTGTTACCCGCACACGCGCAGTGCACACCAAATGCACATTGCGTATGCATGCACAATGCACAGCAAATGCGTGCCAAATGCACACTGCATGCGGAAAAAGGAGGCTTGGGAAGATAAGTAAAACAGCAAGGGGAGGAACAGCTGTGCCACACAATTTAGATTCACTAGAAAGCAGGACAGCTGATTGTGAGAAATACCAGTTCGGACCAATTGGTAGCTTTTTTTAAACTACTGGTTCACTGAAACGGTAGCTTTTATCACTAATGGTTTGCCCGAACCAGTGTAAACTGGTAGTGTTGTGACCCAGGCCCAAGTAGTTATTACCAGACATAGTCAGTCCTAAACAAACATATTTTATTAGAATAGCTAGAAATTACTTCATTCTCAGCTTAGTCCAAATTAATTCCAAAACAAGTCCTTCAGAAAAAGTCCTTTGGACATATCACAAACCTTTGTGTTCTTTGGCACCCTGCCAAAGGCTTTTCTTGGCAAAGCCAAAACAAGTTCAGAAACAAGAGATGCTGACTAGAAACAAATGTAGCAACGTTGCTTTCCTACAAAGAGCCCAAGAGCCATTGCTGCTCTTTTAAGCCTTATGGGAGGGGCCAATCATCTCCTGGCCTTACTCCCGAGTCGTCTGTTTTGTTTTAGCAGCTCTTGCCTTCTGGCAGCTCTTCACATACGTGCACTAGGAACAGGCTCCTCCTGTTCCTCTTCCTCTCTGCTGTCCGCCTCTGGAGGCTCCTGAGTCCGCGCATCGCTCCCAGATGGCCCTGGCCCCATCTCTGCCTCCAACGCAGAGCCCTTGTCCAGGCCTTCCCCAGAGTCCAGGACTGGCCCATGATTCTTTCCAGCCTCCTTGCTGTCTGACTTGGCTGCTAGCTCCACGGGCTGCTGGTGGACCACAACAGGTAGGATTTCACCACTGGCACTGTCTTATGCAAAGTAATGGAACTGGCCCTATTATATTCCAATTTTAGGAATAGGGAAGGAGGGTGGGTGCAAACAATCACAAGATACGTTGGGGTAGAAGGATGCTCCATAACGTGGGTACCATGGTAGAGAAGGCATCTCTCCTGGGACCAATTAAATATAGATCCCTAGTTGATGGGACCCACAACATGCTGATGGTTCTCAGCTGTATATCTTGGCCCGTGGTGAGTTAAGTGATGCAATGTCCTCCCTCTCACAGTGCCTAGAAGTTGTTAGAGGCTGGATGGGGAGCAACAGGTTGAAACAAAACCCTTGGAAGACTGAGTGGCTCTGGATTTGGGGTTTGTTGGCTCCGGGAGAATTGCCACCTTTGGTCTTGGATGGAGTGGCACTATCCCAAACAGACCCTGTGTATAATCTAGGGACTAATTCCTGGACTCATGACTCCTGCTCAAAGAGCAGGTGGCGGTCGTGGCCAGGAGGGCATTTGTACAACTGTGGGTTGTGCGCCAGATACACCCTTTCCTGGACCAACAATGCCTACTCACAGTCACTCATGCCCTAGTCACGTCAGGTCTTGACTATTGCAACACACTTTACATGGGGCTGCCATTGAAGAGCATCTGGAAGCTCCAGTTGGTGCAAAATGCAGCAGCCTGCATGGTTTTGTGCAGACCCTGGTGTGCACATGTATCACCTCTGGTCCGGAAACTGCATTGGTTGCCAATTTGCTTCCAGGTGCAATTCAAGGTGCTAGTTGTCACCTTTAAAGCCCTTCATGGCTTGGAACCAGGTTATCTGGGGACCGTCTCTTGCCGGTCACATCTACCCAACCCATCAGAGTGGGGAGGCAGAGAATGTTGTGGGTCCCATCCAGTGATGGGATTCAGCCAGTTCGCACCACTTCGGGAGAACCGTTTGTTAACTTTCTCAGCAGTTTAGTGAACTAGTTGTTGGAAGAAATCATTAGGGCAGAGAACTGGTTGTTAAATTATTTGAATACCACCACTGGTCCCATCCCCAAGGGAGATACACCTGGTGGGACCCAGAAGGGTCTTCTCCATGGTGGCTCCCTCTTTCTAGAACATCATTCCCCCAGAAATAAGAATGTCCTCCACTCTAATACTCTTCTGGAAGGCACTGAAGACTTGGTTCTGCCAGTGGGCCTGGGAAACCCAGAGTGGGATGGAGCCCATTAAATGGCTCATGTGATCTGCTGTCACCAGGGTGGAGGGTGGGAGGTGGGGGTGATTTTGTTATATTGTACTATATTAATTTATTTGATTCTTTTTGTTAGCTTTTATTGTTTAAAATGTGGTTTTATATTCTGTAAGCTGCCTTGAGTCGTCATGGGTGAATAGGCGGCAATATAAATTCAATAATAAATGAATGAATGAATGAATGAATGAATGAATGAATGAATGAACAAAACATACCCCATGCATGAAGGGCTTTAAAAGTTAAAACCAGCATCTTGATTTGTAACATGTGCTGTTCTAGGAGCAAACAAAATTGACCACATTGCTGCATTCTGTTACCAGTTGAAGATTCTGAATACTCTTCAAAGACAATCCCATATAGAGTGCATTGCAGTAGTCTAATCTGGAGGTGACTAGGGCAGGAGTGACTGTCAACAAGACCTGCCAATCCAGGAACAGGTACAACTAGTGCACAAGACGAGTCTGTGCAAAGGCCCTCCTAGCCACGGCTGTTACCTGTTCATACCAGCATGAATTGTAAGTGTAGGAGGACCTCCAGATTGTGTACTGGGTCTGTCTGGGGCAGTGCAACCCGATCCAACACCAGAGATGCCATAGTCCGAGAATCATTGGGCCCCCAAATTCAAAGCCACCCAGTCTTGACAGGGTTCAGCTGAAGGCTCTTGTTCTCCATCCAGACCCCCACAGCCAGTGGTGAAGTGCAATTTTTTTTGCTACCAGTTTTGTGTGCGTGACTTGGTGGGCATGGCATGGTGGTGGAGGTCATGTGACTGGGTGGGCATGGCCAACTTTGTTTTTTACTTTTTAAAGCATTTTTTACTACCTATTCGCCTGAACCAGTAGTAAAAAAAATGCTTTAAAAAAGTAAAAAAAAAAAAAGGTTCCAACGATCACAGCTTTGCCATGCAATCGTTGGGACCTTTTTTTTTACTTTTTAAAGCATTTTTTTTATCACTACCGGTTCGTCCGACCAGAGCGAACCAATAGACCAAGGCCTGGATGAAGAGCAGATATATATCTCCTCATATATATGTTGTACATTTATATCTGTGTATATTTGTATCATCTCTATAATTACATCTATGTCAAATTAGGAAACCAGGTAAACTGTTGAAAAGGAAAGATAAAAGGAGAAAGAGAAGATTTGGAGACAGCTTCCCTTCCCCTTCCTGTAGGCAAAAGACAACCCATGAATAAACAGAAATGGACCAAGGAATTCAGTTAGTGTATTCAGACTTTGATCTAGCTAATATATCACAGAGTTGATTCCATCTTCTTAAACATTTTAGAGACAGATAGTAGGGATTAATCACTCATAATCAGATATACTAATGTGCAAGAAAGTTTACATCTGACATAAACGTATCTTTTCTTTTATGTACACTGAGAGCATATGCACCAAGACAAATTCCTTGTGTGTCCAATCACACTTGGCCAATAAAATTCTATTCTATTCTATTCTATTCTAAAATTGGAGAAGAAAATATGGCTTTCTCAGCATGAGTACAGGTAGTCCTCAACTTACAACAATTCATTTAGTGACCATTCAAAGTTACAATGGCATTGAAAACAGTGACATGTGACTATTTTTCACACTTATTACCGTTGAAGCATCCCTATAGTCCCTACCTGATCAAAATTCAGATGCTTGTCAACTGACTCATATTTATAACAGCTGCAACATCCTAGGATCATGTGATCACCTTTTGTAATCTTCTGACAAGGAAAGTCAACGGGAAAGTCAGATTCACTTAACAACATCACTAACTTAACAACTGCAGTGATTCACTTAACAACTTGTGGCAAAAAAGGTAGCAAAATGGGGTAAAACTCACTTAACAAACAACTTAGCAACATAAATTTTGGGGTTAATTGTGGTCTTAAGTCGAGAGCTACCTGTATTTTCTCCAGGCACTAGTGTGCCACAATCTAGCACATTATTATAATCTTTTTAATATAATAACCCACTTTGGGAGACTATTGTTTCAACAGCTTTTTTTTTTCAAACAAAAGGCAACTCTTAATAAATAAACAAACCTGATTGTTCACCATTGCCCTTTTATTTCTCTAAAGGTGGGCATTAAATTCCAGCTGTCCCAAAACTACTTCAGGCAAAAGTTATGGCACAATTACTATGGGATTCAACTAGGACCTCACACACAGCTTTAAGATTAGGACTAAGAATTATGATAGAAGCTGGATCTGGATTGTTAACTTTAACTGCTGGCTAAAACTACCGTTTTACACAACAGACCTGATATTCTTGGTAACAGAGATAAGTTACAACCTACCTGAAGCTTCTCTAATGGCACAAAAATGGGATACAATCAAGCAAAAATGTCACTGACACAGGAGGGCAACAAGATGTTCGTTTAGCAACATAAATCAAGGAGACTTGTTTTTTTACCACCAAGCCAGGTGACTATTGCCAACCCCTCATAAACACCATAGAACATTTGCTCTGGTTAGATTCAACAAATGTCTGTCATCATGGACTTCAATTTGTTGCAGGAGGCACTGAACAGGTGCGGGGAAATTATGAAATGAGCCTCATTAGTTAACAATCCCAAATACTTCTCAGGATGGTCATGCAAGGAAATGAAAGAGAATTTGAACCAAATTTATTATACAGCCTGCTTTTTACCACTCCCAAAAGGAACACTAGGTGAGCACTAAAAGAGATGTTGAGTCAGCCTTACCTCCTTCAAGTCCAAGAACTGCTGAGCTGGTCTGAGATTGCAGGAGGAAAGGACAGGTTTTTTAAATCTACTTTCACACAGATGAAGGTGGTTATTCTAAATAAGAGCCAATAGCTAGAACTATTGGAAAAACAGTGTGCAATGCTAAATTAAGTGAATTCATGGCTGAAATATATTATGGTTACAAGTTTTATTTTTCATTTTTTTCTTCTTTTATGTTACGTTACAGTTTTCAATAGAAATATGAATTATTATAAGGTGCATTATAATTATAATAATAATGCACCCTATAATTTATATTTAATTATAATTCAATATAAATTAAATATTATATAATTATAATTAAACATAATTATATATAATTATTTATAGATTAATACTGTGTTTCCCTGAAAATAAGACATGTCTGGATAATAAGCCCAATTGGGCTTTCGAGCGCATGCGCCACAAAAAATAAATAAAATAAAAAATAAAATAAAATAAGCCCCACAAAATATAAGCCCCCCCATACTTATACGCATATGCAGCTGCCGTGCAAACAGCATGAGGTGAGACGCTGAGGCGGGGGAACAGTGGGGGAACATGCCTCATAAGCACCTGCCATCCACCCAGAACGGCCTTCTGGAGGTCGCTCCTGCAAACCGTAGCTTGCGCCCCCCCTTCTCTTAGTAGCGGCCGCAAAGAGTGGCCACAAACAAACTCTTGCCAGCCCTAGTCCTGTTGACCTGGGGGGAGGGGTACTGGTGCCGGAGCTCCAAGCAGTGGCTGGTGCTGACTGTCTACAATAACTGTGGTATCTTTCTGCTTTTGGTATTTCTTATTTTTATTATATTTCCTCTGTAAAAATTAACAATAAATCCTGTTGTGGGTAGAATTCATTTTACAAAAACAGAGGGGAAACTCCAAACCAGTCACAAATGCTACATCCTATTTCTACTATGAAGATTTGTAAAAATTGTAAAATGTAAAAACATACAATCCAGATAAAATAGCAATAATATACTAAGAAGCATTACTACACATGGATATAAAAGTCACTTAACTGAAAAGAAATCAACCAAAGCCATAATCCAGGAATGTATGATATATAGCCTCAGGGCTACAAGCAGCCTTAAAATGTCTCAAATTGTTCCTTTTTCTAAGTTGTAATGTTTAATTTCAAAGGAGTACAAATCATAAAATTTAACTTAAAATAAATCCAATCTATTTTATGTGCTGGTCACGCCAATTTCTTTTTAATATGGCCCCTGGTAACTCACAAAAAATCAAATATGCTCCTTCTCTATGGAAAGTTGTTCATCCAGGGTTTAATAAATGGGTTATTTGGTGCCACTCCCTAGTTCACGCTGTATGTTGCTTTCAAATGCCATCTAAAAAGAAAAGCAAGATATGGAATAGTAATATCTGTGGCCCTTGGACAAAACTAATAGCTCAATCATCAACATCAGAGTTAAGCTGAAATAAGTACATTGGATACTTTTAAAAAACCAACATCTGGGGTATAATATCACTAGTTTGCAGTGCAACTAATTTAAGTAACATTGAGAAGGAGAAATAATTTTAATCTAAAGTAATGGCAGTTGTACAGAATAGGAAATTGCCTTTTTTAGGCTTTAAGTAAATTTCATACCAAATTCAGCATAGAAACTTTACTTTAAAATTGTAGTACTTGAGAATACACACAAGAGGTCTCCTTTGTTAAATATTTCAGATATTTCAGGTTTGCTTAACAGTCTGTGAAATCTGAAATAGGAAAAATATGTCCGCTTACATTTTTGTCAAATAGTTTAAATAAGAAAAGGATGATAATAATGCTGACTTTTCTTTCATTGTTCTCTTTAGTCAAGGGAAGAGGTGAAGCGACATTAGTATATATAACGATAGTAATTCTGTACTAGTAAAGGATAAGAAAAAGATCCTGACTTCTTTCTCTGCAGAACATTCTATGGCACTATTGTTTTTCCTAAAACTTAATGGAAACAGGATATTTTTGAACTGTTAATGGTTCAAAAATATCCAGTTAACTATTAACTATTAAATACCCATCATGTACTACAGTACATATAAAAAGTCTACATACCCCTGTTAAAATGCCAGGTTTTTGAAATATAAACAAATGAGACCAAAATAAATCAGATTTTTTTTTACTGAAATATTTTTTGGGGGGAAGAAATAACAATAAAAAACTAGAATTATGTGGCTAAATAAGTGAATACACAAATAGGTATGTGGCTATGTTCAGAATTGACCATCACATTCAAACTGATGTTAAATAGTAGTCAGTACACACACCTGTCACCGATTAAAGTAACTTTGATCAAGCCCTAGTGAAAGTACTTGATTTTTTTTACAACATCAAACTGCAAGTTTTAGAATTATATATCAGTTAATAATTTGACACATACACACATAAAAATCTGTACAGACAGATGGCAATACAAAAATATCAGTCATTAAATTCCAAAAAGTGATTTTAAATATAGATTTGCAGTGCTATAACTTGAGATAAGTTTAGAGGAAATATATTTTACGATACTAAGCATATAACATAAACTAAAATAGGGGTCTCCAACCTTGGCAACTTTAAGACTTGTGGACTTCAAATTGCAGAATTCTGCAATTTGAAGTCCACAAGTCTTAAAGTTGCCAAGGTTGGAGACCCCTGAACTAGAAATTCACTAAATCCTTAAAAAAGGTGTTGATACTAGATATTATATTGTCCTTCCTCCAAAGACCTGAAAGTACTGTTTGAAACACTTCTTCCTGAATATTCCTCCCTCACCTCTATCCTCACAACTCTGTAAAATAAATAAATTACACAAACTTCATGGCTTGAAGGAATTTAAACCTGGATTTCTCTGTTGTTTAGTTTGCTCTTCCCTAACCCTAACCCTTCGAGATGTTGAACTATAATTTTCATAATTCCACAACACAGACCATAATAACCATGCTGTAGGGAACTGCAATTCAACAATATCTGTTGTGACTAAAATAATCTGAACATGGAGTCTGCATATGGGCCAATTCACATAAACATGAAACGTAAAGGTTTGGGGTGGGGGGGAAGTAACATTTTATTAGGCAAAAAAACCACTATTAATATTCAGAGTGATTACATTTCTACTTGCTATTACTCTGCTACTCTGCTACTATGCCAGTATTCACAATTTCTCGCAAGCTAAATAGAGTTGAAATAGTTATTATATTGCTATTATATTATTATATTGCTATTTAGGCCTATTTACCAGCAGCAAAAAACATATGCAACACAGAATAAGATTTCAATGCTGCATTAGATCACTAGATGCACTAGATCAGGACTATCAAAACTCCCGGCCCGCAGGTCGTGACGTCAGTTTGACACTCCTGGACTAGATTATAAAAACACATTCCATCATATAATTTATATTACCTCTCTCTCTCTCTCTCTCTCTGTGTGTGTAATGTGTGAGTGTGAAATGCATCTAGTATCTCAGGAGATTAAGATGTGCACATCTTAGAAACCGACGTCCCTGTGGCTTATGCCATGCTCTATGTCATTGCTACCAAAGGCTGATTGCCATGGAGACCGTTCAACATTTCCATGATGAATATTTAGGTGCAACAAGTGTGCACAGACAGCCTACATTCTCCTTTCTGTTCTCATACAATGAACTAGTGAATCATTCAGTTATTATGGGTCACTTTCAGGTGCACAGATTGATTTGTTCATTTTAGAAATGATACATATAGCATCTAGATCTAAGGATACGGAGTCCTAAAATTGAACACACACACACACATATAAATGTGTGTGTGTGCGTGTGTATACACACACACATAAACCATTCATCCACCCATTTTATTTTATTAAAAAACCTCTCTGGATTTTGCTTATTGCACCACTTAAATAGAAATAGGTATAAGCTTTGAGTTTCCAGAATGGCTTGAAGCAAGCAAGAAAAAAGTATGGCATAGGTTTAAAAGGAGAAAAATAGTTAATGCCATTTGTAGCAAGATGTATTCTTAGATAGAGTGATTCAGAGAAGAACCTTCTCCGTCTAGCCTGATTGAACAGAAAAGAGGCACCCCTTTACACACACACACACACACACACACACACACATGGGGGGGAGAGGGGGGGAGAGGGAGAGAGAGATCCTCAGTAATTTTTATCATTTGTACCAAGCACCTTCAACTACACTTGTTAAGGTGTTAAGGTGCCATCTCAGAATGATAAGTAGTAGTGTTGTCTAGATTATTGAGATGGATATGAAAGTATAAATCTATAGGTTGGTAATAGCCGCTTGTTTTCCTTGAATAGTGTGTAATATAAGAGGGCGCTATGGCTCAGCAGTGAAAGACACTGAGCTTGTGAGCTGGAAAACTGACAGACCAGGTTTGAGACCTAAGCACCACATGACTGGGTAAGTGCCCATTACTTGCTCCTATCCACCTAGCAGTTCAAAATGACAGTAGATAAATAGGTACAACTTTGGTGGGAAGGTAACAGTGTTCTGTGTACCTTGGCATATACCATGCTGGTCACATGATCATCAAAGTGTCTTCAGACGATGCTGGCTGAAAATGAGTGCCATCTCTAGAGTTGGATATGACTGGACAATATAATGATTAATAAGTAATAGTAGAACAAATTATGGAAAATATTCTGAATTAATGCAATTAATTCAATTCAGAAGGAAAATACCCTTCCACGTGATATAAATTTATTGATTTATTAAACTAATTTGTATAGCAGCCCATCTTACAAAATAGCAACTCTGGACAGCAAAAAAAAAGTTAATACAAGTTAATAAAATACATGAAGATGTATAAAAACCAGACTAAAACAAAGAATAACAGATAAATGGATTTTAAAAATAGCTGAACCTCTTCGCTAGCTCACCTGTCCCCTAGAATCCCCAGGCCTGCTGGCATAACCCAGTCATGAGGGATCTTTAGAAGTTCAAATGTGATGAAGCTGACTTCACTTCAGAGGAGAAAAGATTCCACAGTGCAGAAGCCATAGGCAGAAAAGGCCGGCCACCTAGATTGTCCAATGTAGCTCCCCAAGAGAGCTACGTGGGGAGGATGGTCAGATGAAACTGAAAAGAGGTGGTCACTCAATTAGTTCCATTCTGTGTGCTGTGCATTCATACAGGGCTTGTATGAATGAATAGATAAGAGAGAATGGAAAACTTCCATGGATCATTTGGAAAACTGAGAATGAATAAAAACAGTGATTGATTGGCGAACATCATCTTAGAAAAACATTTTTTAAATATGTCTATTCAATTGTTATTGAATACATATATTTAGAATAATATAATAATATAATAATAATAATATTATATTATTATATATAATATAATATATATTATTATATATAACAACAACAACAACAACAACAACAACAACAACAACAACAATAATAATAATAATAATAATAATAATAATAATAATAATAATAATAATATAGAAATGACTCAGGTGGTGACTCAGGGGCTAGGACGTTGAGCTTGTCGATCAAAAGGTCGGCAGCTCAGCAGTTCGAATCCCTAGTGCTGCCATGTAACGGGGTGAGCTCCAGTTACTTGTCCCAGCTTCTGCCAACCTAGCAGTTTTGAAAGCACGTAAAAATGCAAGTAGAAAAAATAGGGACCACCTTTGGTGGAAAGGTAACAGCGTTCCGTGCGCCTTTGGCCTTGAGTCATGCTGGCCACATGACCACGGAGACGTCTTCTGACAGCGCTGGCTCTTCTGCTTTGAAATGGAGATGAGCACCGCCCCCTAGAGTCGGCAACGACTAGCAGGTATGTGCAAGGGGAACCTTTACCTTTACCTTATTCAATTGTTTATAATAAATGACTGGAAAACATAGTGAAGGATAAAAGGTTGACCAGAGGTTCTGAATATGGAACAGTATTTTTGGGAAGAGGTCAGAGTATGAGAGATGGTACCCATTTACCTACTTTCGTACTACCCGTAGGTTTAAAAAATGAACTTGAAAAAAAAATTAAAAGTATCTGAATGAACCTAAAATTATTGAAGCAATAGACTGTTCCAATAAAAAACTTTAATATATTATTTTCCCAACAAAATAAAATAATGGTTTGGTGATATTAAAAATATGTTGGCAAGGCTAATGAATGTATTTGCATTTATGCTTGTGTTGTTGGCTAAGCATCTGAAATTTTTTTTGTGAATGTTAGCACTAGATGATGTAGCACATTGGATCTGGAGATGTTGGTATCAAAGATGAAGTTAGCTTTGATTGACGTGGACAGTGGAGTTGCAATTTATATATTAAGAATGAAAAGAGCTGAAAAGAGCACATAGATGAATTTTTGTACCTTTGTACCATGTTTTCTAAAGATGGGAGAATGCATGAAGAAAAGATAGTGTGTGTGGGATAAAAATTTGCCAAACTAAGAGAAAACAGCTATGCATAGAAGTGTGTTTCTGTCCAATTTGTTATAGCACTAATGGGGTACTACAAAGTATGTAACATGAAAAAGATCGGTAAATATGAACAGGTGATGAAATGTGGAAGTGAATACAAAGAATGACAGATATTAAAGAAACACAGTGAGGTAATTTGGTCATGCAGAGAGAATGGAGATTAGATAAATGGATAAATAACTAGACAGACATATATATCCACAAAGAACAAATGAGCTGACAGCAAGAAGATGGCTGAGAAATTATTAAGGAATGGAGTTGAAAAGATCCTGAAATACAGAAAAATGATAATGTATGAAGTGGTATATGGACATAATGAAAGAATAGAAGCAAGAATAGTATTTAAAGTTAGAACGATATGGTGCAACTATGAATAGCACTGACATAATCTAGTTTTAGCTATATTTCCTTTTCTATTGCTAATCTCATGTCTTGAATTTCCTTGGTTTACTATTTCTTTTCTGTGTACAGTATAATTTTGCTTACCTTAAAATAGAATGCCTTAGTATTTAGGTATAAAGCATTAAAGTAATCCAACAAATTATTTAAAGCCAGTAGTACTATATTGAGACTACCTGTGGTAGAAATTATGTCACCAAGGTACACTAAATGTCTTCTCAGCTATTAAGGCCATTCAAAAGTTACTTTTACAATTCACATATAAGTTGCAATATATTCACTTGCTGAATCAGGGCAAGTTAACTCCCATTTTCCAACAACTATTATTTTTCCATATTACTTTGATTCCCACAGTATCTAGAAACACTTTGTAGATGATAACCAGCAGCTTGAACCACAGCTAGACCCAGTGCAGCTCGTGGGAAAGTGGTGCTTTATGGGTATAATGAGAAATGCCAAAAACCTGCTCACATCTGTGCATACAGGACCAGCTGCAGCTTCCAAGTATTTTAAAAGGGCAGTTCCATGTATAGCGAGTTACTGGAATCCACATAGGAAGTGACTGAGGTATAAGTTTTCATGAGCAAGGCCTCCCTGTTTTGATACCAATTGATACAAAGACAAATTTGCACAAAAGCCAGGATAGCAAAAAGAAACGGACTATTATATTGAAGACACTCTACTGTGCTATATAGAATTCTTTGTGATTTCACCTTGGACTGACCATCTTTGAACAGCATGGACAGCTTATCCAACATAGAAAACATAATGTTCTCCTTTGAACAAAGTGATTGATTTTGAAATACCTGGAGAAGGAGATGAAAGAGAATAAATACAAGGACAGGTTTCTAGAGTTTTGCATCAATTGTTGACAGGTTCAGTCTCCCACATTTTAAAAAGTTATTTAAAATTATTTTAATGAACTTTTTTTACCATATTCCTAATGTTTCTTATTTTGGGAAGCTAGTAAAAAAGAATCAATTGGTATCAGAAATGTAGTTGGGGCATTCTGTCAAATATAGATATTTGGAATGCTACAGCAGAGGGACAAAAACAATGAAAGAACAACTTTTTTAGACTTAACAACAGAAATTCATAAAGTTGCCTTGCAGTAATTAGAACACTTGGCTGAACTATATATGGTTTTCATTGATAGGTAACAACTTTCTGTAATGTAAGATGTTTTGGATTGGATCTGAGCCATCTGCAAAATATTGAAATCATTTTGAAATGGAACAGTTGTTACAGAATGGCTTTGGCCATTGCCTATGAAAACTACTAAGGGCATCTTATAAAATACTTTGCACAAAACATATACAGCTGTCTTGATCTTTTAGTTAAAAAGCAGGTCTCAGAATATGATATTTTGCATTATCTCAAAGAAAATAAAATTCTGGAATGCCAAAAAAAAGTTGTACAAATAATAGGCATGAACATACTCTCTATAGAAATAATAGTTATTGCAAGCCAGTTTTGGGTAAGGCTAAAGTTGTATGCTGTGAAAAGTATAGACAGAAGTCTATACTTTTTAAAAACATCACTCTTATATTGAAACTTGCTTTTCTCTTTACTTTCTCACATATAAAAAAAAATATTAATGTCAAAATATTTTTAGAATTAGGTTGAGGGATGTACAAAGCTTAAGACTCCAATTACAAAAATGCTAAAAAGGGGGAAAAGATGATCTCAAGCAATTCATGGAACACACTTTTCTTACTTTTAAAAATGGGTGGATGTCATCTATACAGATAGTCCTCGTTTGTTCAGCAACTGTTCAAAGTTATAATTTTTGCTGAAAAAGGATATATGACTGATCTTTGATCTTTTGGCTGTTGCAGTGTCTCTGTATTCACAATTCACTGCCCCATTGTAGATTATCACTTTCTAAACATGAAGACCACAGAGTTTAGTCCTGTTCACATGAAAGGTCATTTCAGCAACTATGAAAGCATGGGTGCCTTGCTTACCTCACCAACTGGACTTGACAAAGGATGAACTTGTCTTTGCTGTATGACTTTAAATGTTGACCATTTCTGATGAAATGTGTTTTCCTTTGTTTTGATTTGTCTTGTTTTTGAAGATTATCATAAATTCTGGGTGTTCTCTTGGATAAATACAGTACATACAGAAGTAGCATTTATTTATTTAAAATTATACCATTATCTGAATTTGTTTAATTTTTGAGATTTATATTTAAATACTGTGTGAAACCAAAGGTGCTTTTCCAAAAGGCAACTGGACTTTGTTTTTAAGACTTTGTAGGAAAAAACAAAGTCCAGCTGTCTGCTGAAAAAGCACCTTTGGAACAACCATGACCCGGATGACTGAGAATCTCCATAGAGATACTGTGTGAAATGTTTTTAACACTTTCAAGCATATTTGTAAAAAACTTAAAATGTAATCACCTCATACTCAACGTATTATTCAACAATTATTGAGTCATTTGTTCTGTGACTTTCATCTCTGTCCATCTTTTATATAATATTGCTGTGTGTATCCAGTCACCCTTACCAAAATGAAATTATTCACGTCTAACAGAGAAAATAATGTAGCATATTATCTGTACCAGAAAGTGATTTTTATAGTATACTGCGGAGAGATTTGTTTTTTGTTATATTCAACATGTTAACATGTGTTTCAAAAGCTAACAACCCAATCTTCATTTAAAAAAAGTCACATGACTATTTATTACTGGAGCTAAATTTGTTTCAAATTACTTTGTTATAAAACAAGGATATACTTAATCACTATTTAGTTTATACAGTACAGGACCACCCACAGATTATCAAGCCAAATAAATCCAGACCTTGATTACAGGGAACAGAGAAAGCAATAAGATGTAGATTATGTTATCAATAAAACAGGTTGTATATTTAAAGGTAATCTTCTAAAATTCTTAACTCTTCATAATTATTTCATAGAATCTAGTCTAATAATGTAAAATAAATTTCTATAATAGTTAACAATTTATCTTGTGCATAAAATATTTCATAAAATAAATTGGGTTAATATATATATATATATTTGTTTGTTTTCTGAGGTTTTTGCGGGTGTTTGTATGTAGGTCTTTGGTTATTCGGGTTTTCTCCCACGTAAAATTGGAAGTGTCTTGGCGACGTTTGCTCCCAGAAGCACGAAGCTGAAGCTGAAGCCTGAAGATGACGAATGAGACTTCGTCGAAACGTCGCCAAGACACTTCCAATTTTATGCGGGAGAAAACCCGAATAACCAAAGACCTACACACACACACACACACATATATTCTTCCTAGTATTCTTCCTGTAAGTGCAGGATCTGCTCTTGCTTTTTCAGATGAACAGAGCGTTGATCCATTGGTTGAGACAGGAACTGAACAACCAACTTAAAATGAGATATATTTTATATCTTGCTGTATATTTTGGATGAAAATATGTGCATGATTTTTACTATAATATTACTACTTCTAGATCTTGATTTATGTCTTAAAAGTTCCTCAAATAATTTCTGTGACTAAAATTATGTGTATGGTTCTCCCCCACGTATATGAATATTGCACATAACCGGCCCTCTTCCAAGCAAATCAGCACAAAATAAATCAGACATCATTAACATTATATTTATTTATATTCCAGCTTCATACAAACTGGATAGAAGCATAAACATAGTACATTTCTACCATTTTCAACAAAAATATATAACCAATATGTACAATTATTGTATTAAAAATACAAAAGGGATACAGACTCCACCAATGTCTTTCTAAAAGACATACAGGTACAAGTAGTATCAAAAGTATGAGGAAATCACCAGTAAGTCGTACATTCTGCACTTGACATCACAGAGTGAACTGAGATTAGCAGTCCTATGGTCTACAATTACTTAATTCCTATATAACATTTGTGCAACTTGTGAGACAGCTAGGTTTGTTCTGTTTTGCTATATGCACATGAGGTCCATAGCCTATATAATGAAACTGGCAAATGCATATTACATGTAAAATTACAAATGCATAATTGACAATATGATATAGAAGCAAATAGAGAAAAGCTATGATTATAGGAGAGATTAAATAAAGCACTGACATTGTTCAATACAGTGAAAAACCACTGTAAATTGATCTTTATAAGTTGATACTATTTACTTTTATCTACTGATCAATATGATCAGCTGAATTTAATGAAAAAACAAAAATCCAAGAACAGCAGTTCCTCACATTTGAGTACTACTCGGATTGGCAGCCTTCACTTTTCTGGAGTCTGTGCAAAACCAAAAATAACAACAGAAAATAGAAAGGGGATGTAGTTTCATTTCCAACACTAAAGGGTTCATAGCAGCTGTAAGCAGGTGATTGATACCCACTGGCCTCCTCCATATATGCAATGTTCTGTAAAAGACAATTGTGAATAATTGTTCACTGCAAAAGCTTGCTGAGAGACACCTACTTTCTTCAAAAGGTTCACTATTTTCTAATGCCAAGCCAATAGCAACACAATTTGAGATTAGTATTAAGAGTTGGCACTGGTTGCAGTGTGTGCTGAATTGCCTTAATACATTACCCTGATTATTTCTGTCTGACAAAAGCCCATTACTTAGTACGAGGAGGAGGATGGAAAAAATCATGTATTTTCAGCAAAATATGATATTGCCATTTGACAATTGAGGACAAATATTTTTACTCACCATCCTGTATTCCTTAAGGCACAGGAAAAGGACACTAACTTTCTTCACAGATTATTTGCAAGAGTCAAGAGAACCACATCATTAGAGATGCAAAGCAACAAAACCAGCAATTCTGAAATTAATCAACTCTGCTTTGAGTGGAACACTAAAAACGAAGCTTGAAAGGCTGAATCCTTCCTATAAATCATTTTTAGCTAACGTGGCATTTTTAGCTAACCACATCATCGCTTTGAACAAAAAAAAGTAGTCCAGGCTAGCAAACTTTCTTAAATAATACAAAATAATACTGTAGTTAATGCAGGTGTAACCTTTTATCCCTCTCCAAATACAATATATATATATATAGAGTAGCAACAAAGGCATTGTAAACAAGAAACAAGCACTGTGTACTTGAAGGATTTCAATACATTTCTTTCTTAATAAAGGCCAAATGCATTTGTCCACTAGTTGATCTCTTCATCACAATCAAGTGAAGTGCTAGGATCATGATTAAGATCGGAAAAAGAATTTAAAATGCTTCCAGGCATGGGAGAGTGCAGCCAGAGTTATGAGTTGATCTAGGAATTTGGAATGATACTGTGTGATGTAGCAGACAGCGACAGTGATAGCTGAGAGAATGCTGCACTGCGCATTTCAAGCAACACAGTTTGAAAAGTGCCAGGGCAATTTCTTCACAGTATTTCACATGCAAGGGGAGAAGGGGAGAAGAAGCCCATGCTGCTTTAAGGCAGGGAAGGAGGCACAGGTCCACCATCCGTTAATTAATGTTCCAAGGCTCCTATATTAGGGATGTCATCTTGTGCTCTCCTTAAAGTTGGTTTACTTGTAATCCCGAAAGCTCCAATTCTTAGACGGCAGAGACTTGCTCATCTTCTGCAAACACAACATGACAGGAGGGAAATAAAGATAGAGATACTTAAAACTTAATACCTTACAAATATATATATATATATTTATATTTATATATATATATATATTCTGTGTTCATACTTTATCTTCCTTAAACATTGAATTTTGGGGGACTATATTTTCTTTATTTCTTCTCCACTAAGATACATGTTAATTTTAACATTTCAATTAATTAAACTTGACAGGCAATTCGGCATTCTGCTCAGAAGTTTTTTAAGTTATATGTTTGTCACATACTCTTTTTGTCAGTCTTGTCTTCTAGTGAATACATGTGTTTTTCTTAGCAATAGTTTTCAGAAGTTATTTGCCATTGCCATTGCGTTCTTCCTAGTGCTGAAACAGTGTGATTGGCCCAAACCTTCTTTGCTGGCCTCATGTTTAAGGCAGGACTAGAACTCATGAGTTTCTTGATTTCTAGCCCAGAGCCTTTAATTGCTACACCAAACTGGCATATATTTGGTATTCTTAAATATATAATCTTAAATATATAATCCTGAATTATATATTAAATTGAAGTACACCTTTATAACTGGCTTGAGGGACTTTACTGGAATTTGACCATACCCAGCTAGTATTGTGCAGCAAAGTCAAGAAGGCCACAATTTCTTCAGCTTTGCTTGAAATATCTTGGTATAGGAAACAGTGTATTTAAAAATGTCTTCAACATCTGCTTAGAGAAGCTCTTTTTCAACAAAAAGGCTATACACCACATTTAAATAATTATCAACATGTGGTATGAGCTTTCAGCCTTTCACAAAGGCTTGGGAGAATCCTAGCATATTTGCCAAACAGTTAATAGTCCTATGATCTTTTCCTTCATAAACATATTCAGGCAACAAACTGAGAAATGTTAATGTCAGAGCCTGAGTCATTTTTTTTTGTAGATTTCCACCATCCCTTCTAATGCCCTTTGCGAAATTATCCTTTTATGATTTTCAAAATGTGATAAGATGTTTACCATCCTCCTCTGTGGAAAACCCTTGAGACTGATAATGAGCAAGATGTGGGTCTGACTCGTTTGGTTTATGCCACTGAAGTTTGTTAACAGGCCTGATAGAGGAATGACCCTGTGATTGCTGCTGCGAAGGTGAAGCTGAAGTCCCAGCGGCTTCATTAGACCGTGCCACCATCCTAGACCTCTGAAGTGCTACGTTGTAATCTGGAGGTTTTCGGGCTGGATGAGAAATTCCTTCCGCAAAATCAATAGGTATTCCTACATAACCCGGAGGGGTTGGTGGTGGTTCACGATAGCGACCCTCTTTTCGAGCTGCAGTAAAACAATACACTATTAACAATCATTTAAAAATATTTGTGCAATTCATAATACATACTGATATTGACTTTGTATTAGGTTATCTGCAATATCTTGCAAACCATCATATGCATCATAACAACGAAGCATTAAAAAAAATCCACTGCCACAGTCTTTTGTGGATTTGAACCATCTCCTCTAATGCCCTAATCTTTTTATGATTTTCAAAATATGATATGATGTTTACATGAGCTTGATTACATAAGCCTGTCAAAAGGCAGTTATGTTTTCAATTTTATTGATTCTCATGGAGAGCCGATCATGAGCTTAAAACTTATTTTTATGAAGTAAATATCATACACAAGTGTTTAATTTGGCTTAACTTTGCAACTGTATCTATCTACACAGTTTTAGACATTATTTTAATGTGTATGTCTTATTTATAAAACACAAATAGAAACACTTTAAGAAAGCTACAGAGAAGACAGAAAAGCAATTGACCAGAAGTGGAGATTTAAAAACATTTTAGAAAGCACTCATAAAGGGAATTCAGAAAGGAATGGTGACATCTGGAAAAGATGTCTTAACGACTTTAGTACTATAAAAATATAGCCACCACAAGGGTTCTATGTAATAAAGTGTAATATATCATTAGAGTTTAATTGTTTAGCAAAAGGCAAATAATACTAAACCAATTTGCAAAGTAAATGGTTTTAAATGTTTTTATATTTCCCTCTTTATAACAAGATTCATGTTTTGCTTAATTTTTTCAGCATAATTCAATAAAATCAGTAAAATTATTAATAATATCAAAACAAATGAAGTATATAATTTGAAGCACTCTTCCAATAAAATCATTGTTTTTATTTTTCAATTCACTAAACATTTGAAATGGTTTTTCCCCCCAAAAACGATTTCTTCAAGATGCACAAAGTAAAAGTAATAAATATTTGAATTGTCTTAGAATGCAAATTGAATTGGTATCTGGATAAGCTAAGAGACAACCTAAATCCTTTTGGGAGGAGGGGGGAAATGAAAAATCAATCAATTTGGACAAAGTTAGTAAAGAAGGCATTGTAATTATCAGACCTCATTGCAGGTTTTGCTTTGGCACATTCCAGACACCCTACTCACTCTAATTTTTTTTTAACATAAAAAAAATGTTTGTGTGTGTGTGTGTGTGTGTGCACGCGCGTGCGTGCGCGCGCACGCGAGGGGGAAGCTGGCACATTGCAAAGGACTTCTAGCATCATTTCTGTTTCTAAGACCATAACCTTTCTTAAGCAATAAACTGATTCATTTGCAAGTCAGCTCAATTGTCAGAAAAAGGACAAAATTTACAAGGAAACATTGTGGTGCTTAGCAACTTGATATTTTGTTAAAGGGAAAGCCCTCTATCCTCCCACCCAGTCATTTTATGAGAACATTAACATGGTTTCTAAATTCGAAATATCCCAGTCAGCCAAAAGCTGATTTGGTTTAATTATATGTCCATTCAGTCAAGTGAAAGTCAGTCTACTCAGAATGAGAGTAATTTTTCCTGTTCTCAACTAATTTGATTTAACTGGGTCACTACCACAACTTTGGATGCTGTGTAATTACTAATCCATTATGATGTTAAGATATATGATCAGTAATTTGCTTTGACTCGTTCATGACAGCATTCTACATTCTGGTCATTTCCAGAGGTTTTGGACTTCAACTGCTGTAATGCTCAGCCAGAATGACTTTCAGAGTTGGGGGAAACTGATGGTGAAAGTGGGCTTAGGTAGAAGCTATAGGCTAGAGTAGATTGGGTGGGAAGCAGCAACTGTGCATAGGGAATTCATTTTTTTCATAACTCTTAATATTTACACACAGTCTTTGTAAGTGTGTATTGCTCTGTGCAAATGAACTTATTAATTTGGCTTTAGTAACATGATGATTAGGATGACAATGACAAAAGCAGTATCTGCAACAGAAAACATTACTTTTCAGTGCAAATGGTTTCATGGAAAAAAAGAAAATACGAGACAAAGGTTAACCCCTGGCTACATTTTTAAACAGTCTAAAGAAAAATATCTTTAAAACAAATTCATAATAATAAATATGTAGGATATTTTGTGGAAAACAAAATTAAACTTACCAATAAGACCCTTTGTGTTACTTGTTGGCATAGCTATATGAGCTGGCATAGGAACCGGCTTTGAATCCTCTGTTGTTATAGATGTTATGCTACTGGATTCAGCTTCAATTGATACATCTTTCCCACCCCTCCGTTTTATGGTACCTGTATCACCTTCAGAGTCCTCTCCCCAGTATCCTGTGGAGGATGCCCAGCTTGCTCTGGATTGTGCTTGATCAAGGCCCTCCCTACCTTGACTCTGCCTGCCATACTTTGTGCCTTGATCGGAGAACATCAATGGGTCCATGTGACTGCCTGAGGCCCACAGTCCTGCCCCATCGCCTGAATTATCGAAATGAACATGTCCAAAAGGCAGAGTTTCCCAACTTCGCTGATGTTGTATTGTCTGTATGTTGTCATGGGAACCACTTGAGCAAGAAGTCCAACTGCCTCGGCCACTATCTGCTGCATCAAGTGATGCTCGATCTCCCTGATCCTGTGATAGTTCCTCCGTACTGGGAGAAGAAAGCATGGTTGCTGCAGCATAGAACCCTCTGTTTTCTGACAGGGCTGCATAGGAGCTAAAAATGCATAGCAATGAAATAATTAGTCACTATAACATAACCCAATGATGTAACCAATAGTGACTGGTAGACTAGAAGACAAATTTTATACTTTTTGTTCCCCTGAATACATTAAAAAGTTATTCCTCCCTTACTTATATTCTGCAATTATACAAAGCACTTTAATCATTACAGATACAGGTAGTCCTCAACTTACAACTATTCATTTAGTGAACATTCAAAGTTATAACAGTACTGAAAAATATGACTTTTATGATAGTTTTGCACACTTACAGCCATTGCAGCATCCCCAGGGTCACATGATCAAAATTCGGTCAGGTGGCAACTGGCATGTATTTATGACAGTTGTACTGTTCTAGGGTCTTGTGATCATTGTTTGTAACCTTGCCAGATGGCTTCCGATAAGCGAAGTCAACGGGGGGAGGGGGGAGTCAGATTCACTTAATGAATGCATGATTCACTTAACAATTGAACTGATTCACTTAATCACCCTGCCATAAAATGGGGCAGAATTCACTGAACAATTGCCTTCATTAGCAAGGGAAATTTTGGGCTTAGTTGTGGTCATAAATTGAAGACTATTTGTACTGTAATATCCAAATACTCGCAACTAAATTTATCATAATCAGTGCTTTCAAGTAAGACAAGTCTGGGTTTTCAACATATATTTTTTCTATTTTTTTTCTTTCAGAGAATAAGAATATAAATGAAATAAATAAGAAAATATTCCAACCTAGCAAAAGAAGAGATTAGTCTTAGAAACATACATAGTATGTTGATACACAGATAAATAGATGTATTGATAGACATATATACACACACATACACAATTTTTAAGTTTTATGATCCCAGGAAAAGGCAAAACTGCTTCAACCATTGCCTAAAGGATCTATCTATATTTATATGCTGATCTGCTTTGAAGGATCTTTTAGATATTGAATCTAAAAGGGTAGCAGAGAGGAGGGCTCAAGAGTGGAATTAGTCTGGACTAATTAAGTAAACACAAGAGGGCAAGGTCTGGAAACACACACACACCCCATACATTTGAGCATTATCTAATCTTCACCAGGCAAAAACTGCTGGCCGGGGATATTCCCGTGAAATAGGCAAAAAACAATAAAGTAGCAAGTTTGAACTCCACATGTCTGAGTCTGGTTGTTCATGTCTGATTTTTGAACTTTATTACAGATCTTATAGGTTTAATCTTATAAATCCTACAGTTTAGTCTTATATTTCATATAGTTTCTAAGTCATCAACAGGCAAAATTGTTGAAGTTTTAATAGCAACATATGTATTCAAAACCTTATTCAAAGAGCGGAATAAATAAATAAAAATCACATAGAAATCTTAAATAAATATAGGACATGAACATCATACCCTAAACTGTACTGATCCGGTTCAACCAGGGCTCTTCTTTCAATCCTGCCCACTCCAAGATTAGTCTCAACAATGCTGACTGAGTGCCTCTGTCTTCTTTCATCTTGTAGAGACCCTGACACGGAGTCAAAAGAAGAATTGCTGACAATGCTAGATCGGGAAGAAATTTCACTGTGACCAGAGTCGGAAAAGTTATCCACTGTGCCACTAGGAGCCAGCATGTAACCTGCAGGAAGAATAGTTTAATTATTTAATAAAACTTTTCACAATTTTTATAAAAAATAAACAAAACAAATTCAAATGTCTTCTTATTCCAAAAACAAATAAAGTACAATGGAATAGTGTTAACATCTCATTTCTAAGAAAAGGGGGAAGTATAATATTGCAATGTATTCTTTTGATAAATGTATCTTTTTTATCAGTTTGAAAATTCTACTTCACACAATCTGTTCTTTTTAAGTCCTGATGAATATAGTCATACAACCTTTGGCATGATTCCTTCAGAATGGACAACTATACTTGCACTTTTTATTCAGTTCTGACACAATAAACATGTCTTGCTATTCTATCCTTAATAATACAAAATTAAAAATGTGCAGTAGT
Organism: Ahaetulla prasina; assembly: GCF_028640845.1. NCBI lineage: Eukaryota > Metazoa > Chordata > Lepidosauria > Squamata > Colubridae > Ahaetulla > Ahaetulla prasina. The sequence continues at coordinate 70,969,838 of NC_080546.1, read as the reverse complement.
TATTCACTTTCCTTGAACTTACTGATATGCTTTTTGAAAGAATTTATCTCCACATATGGAGATACTATGCCTGAAAATGAAGGCAATCGTATGACTTAATAAATTTCCATACTTCTCCATAATTATGATTCTTGACAACAAAAAGGAATGTAACTCATTCACAGCATAAACAAACAAACAAACAAATAAATAATAATAATAAATAAGTAAGAAATGATAATTAAAAATAACTATCATTCAGCTACCATAAAGACAAAGCAAGAAATAAAGAAAAAATATTTAGAAGATTCATTATTTCATAATGAAGTTTTAAAAAGTGCTTTGTAAATGCTTTGTATTGTTGCTTCAGAAGCCCTCTGATGTCTGGGCTTATCAAATTTCCAAGGAAAAGCTTCTCTGCAGCATATGGGTCACGACAGAGAAACCTATTTTCCCACCCTTAGCTCCCCAGCCAAATAAAAGTCAAGAAAACTGACTTTCTGAAGAAAAAAACAAAACCAGAAATAAAGTTATAGAACTTGTGATTATGAAATGACTATAAAAAACTGGCTGTGGCTGAGTTAATTAAACTCTTCTAAGTCTGTTCAGACAATCAGCATTTTTTTTTCAGTCAACTGAATGTAAAGCATAAAGCAGTTAGCAGTGTTTTTTTGAGACAAAGAAGTATTCAATATTGCCTATAAATCTATACATATTTTTGCATATATTTTAATATAAATTTAAGAACACAGAGAAAATTATTCCCTTAAGAGACTTTATGACATAACATATAAATTATAATGGAAGCAAATGTCTCTTCATTATAAAACATGATTTACTGTATTTTTGGCAACATACTGTATTTTTGGCAACTAATGATTATGGCTAGTTAACTGTTAATATAGCTAACTATGATTAGGGAAGAGACCATGTGAGAATTTTAAAACATTAAAATATTTTATTGTATATTATTATAAAATATATTATAATAAATTTTAATATATTTTAAAATATTAAAATATTTTTAAAAATTAAAAATGTAACTAATATACATTTTCTTGGAGAGCTCTGGGGTGAGGTGGGAGGAGAAGATAATTGTGAAGAAGCATTTGAAATTGTGTCTTCTGCTTGCTTCTTGTGACGGTCCAAACTTCCTTCTTCAGAGAGTGAAAGAATTTTCTTTAAAGCTTGTGGGGAGTTTATGCCTTAAAGGGAAAAAGAAAAACAAACTTCAGATATATGTACACTTTCTTCAGTATGTGCACATTAAGGACCTCATGCACCTTTCAAATGCAACATTAATTACATTTTAGCTCACCATTTCTTCGTATAGCTCATTACCCATTTACATTTATCTTCACCACCCTGCCATGAAATTACGCAACACACAGAGATGGAAGAATGACCCCCAAATCTCAAAGTGTAGGACACTTTTGCTAATGTCAACTCATGCCAATTCATAAATTATTATGATTCAGAAGAAACAACTGATATGTACAGTTCATCGTAGTAAAAAAGTAAGAATGAATAAAATATATGCAAATAATAACTAATTCACTCTCCGGATAAAGAGAGGATATCATTCACATATGCTCTGGATGGTTGCTCCTCATGAAGAGAAGAGACTGTGGAACTGCATTTTTCCACCAGCTTGAGCACCAGGAAATGATGCGATTAGTCATCTTGCTCTCAACCACAGTGGAGACTTAAAAGACATTAAGTTCAAAAACCTTGCTTTCTAATCACTTTTGGAAATTGCTCATCATATACTATTAGAGACCTTTGGAGTGACAAGTTTAAAAATGCCGGGTGAGGCTGCTTTTAATCATGGACAAAAAAAGTTTTAATCATACACTTTAAAAAATTAAAGAATCTGAAAGAACCATCAGAAAGCTAAATAAGATTTTGATCCTAGAAAATTATAAAAAGATTAAGGGTCCAGATAAAATTGGAATAGTGAATCAATTACAATAAAATTTTGGAATTAATTATAAAATATGAACAGCTTCTTGTGGGAAATAGATTCCGTTTTTGTTGTTACAAGACATAACATGCATAAAGATTATTATGTTTACAAAAACTGGGTCCTTGGGGGGATTAAAGGTTTTAGAAAGACGAAAGCTTGCAAGATGGTGCAAAATGTTCTAATTATAAAAATGCTTAATTTTTCTTTGGGAAAAATAGAATCAGAAAATAATAGTCATAGTATCAACAGTGTCAGTAATGATGTCTACTTTTATGGACAGACTATGTCCAAAAGATGTTATTGAAGAAATGTGAGATGCAGAAAAAACTTTGTCCGACAAGGTAGAGATAGTATTGAAAGTAGATTTAAAACTGACAGTCCAAGAGACCAATTTGGAAAATACATTTTATTGGGTCTACAAAAAACAACAACAACAAAAAAAAACTGGCTGAATTTTAAAATGGAAATACAAATGACAAACCAAGAAAATGACCTGGATAATATTTTCCTACTAGCTTAAAAAAAAGAGACTTGTTAAAACCTTGAATATCTCTATGTGATGGGACCAAGAAGAAATAAAGAAAAATAAAATGCTATAACAATATTTGAATGAAACAGATTAAGATGGTTAGAATTAAACGGGAGGAATATAAAGTTGATTTATTTGATCAAAGTTAAAATAAGGTATGTTGTTCATTCTGGTTACCCTTTATGGACTTTCTGCTTACATGAGGACTGAAAAGGTGCTACTATTTATGAATCGCTCATAGATAAAAGGTGGGATATGATTAACCAAAAATATTTGTAACATTAGAAGGTGAAAACTTACTAAATATGTTTATGCTTGTGATGAAGATTTGAAATCACTTCTTTATACACTTTTTCTTTATTAAGGTCTTATTCTTGTTTTTCTTGTTTTTCTTTTTCACTATTCTTTTCCCTTCTCTCTATTTTCTTTAAGTTTAACTTGTATTAGATTTTACTATTATTAGCAAAATTCTTAATAACAATTGTATATATTTTTATTTGCAAAATTATTTAATTTTTTGGTGAGAATTTGTTTTCCTCCAAAACAAAATTCTTTATAGAACTTACCAAATGGTGGGAGATCTTTTACTGGTACTTTCTTACGAGAAGGATAAAGTGATACAGCAGGAACCTGTAAAACCTGGTTTGCTTTGGACTGTTGTTGCTGTTGAGTCTTCTGCTGCATCCCTGACCGATGTGTTACTGGGGACGTTTCAGCTTTTCCAGACCGTTTGTCCCCTGGAGTTTTGGGTACTTAAGGAAAAAATATAGCATGATATAGATTAAGATGATAACTGATTCTGTTAGAAACTTTGAATTTTGAATTGAGTCTAATGACAAATGGTGTTAATATCTATTTAAAAAAATAAAATAAAATATAATAAAATATAATTTATATTATATAAATATAATTCTAAAATATTCCTATTCAACTGAAAGGCAATATCATTAAAATAACATGACATCATAATAAAGAATAATAAAACTATTTATATAATTTAAGGCATAAAAACATAAGATATTAAAAACAAAAGTATAAGAAAGTGTAAGTACAATCTGCATTGGTATAAGTAACCAATTTGCAAATGCAAACAACCTAATCATAAAAACTTTTCTTACTTACATGGCAAAAAAAAATCCATTTATTTTCATCTATTTATTATTTGTAGCCTTCCTTAAACTTATATACATTAGGAAAATTAGATTCAATTAAGAAATTAACAAAATTAAAAAAAATGAAGTATTTTAATAAATAAAACTCAAATGTTTATGACTAGCCAGGCCTTTAATGCCAAATAAAACTACTATTAGTATAAGTTGACTTGGGTGCAGCTTATCTGTACCCTAATAGAGTACAGAGGTACACGATTCAGGATACTGTAATTTTGATTTTAAACTTATTTCATCCCTGCCATTTGGTATAGTAATAGAGAGCAAAAACACACTTACATGTATTGCTGGCTGGTTCACACTGCAAGGACAGTGCCTGGAGACTTTCTTCATCCATTTCCAAGTCTAGGTTAGAGAGATACTGTTTGACTTTTCGAGCCATCTGGGCATCTTCGTATAGCTTTTTGGCATTAAGAAATGAACTGCGACGCACCCGTTTTTTGTGTCCACCTGTTTGTGCAACATCAAGTACTGCTGTGTTTGTACTGCCTTGGCTAAGAGACCTAGGGGTAAAGGAAGATGATAAGTCTGAAATTGAGCTCATTGCTAAATCCTTTAAAGAACTATAAACATGCAAAGTTCTGCATGAAGTCAGTCTATGGTCAAAGCTCACATGCCTCATTCAGGTAAGTCATACAATTAAAATAAAGGCTAAAAATCAAGGATTTTAAAATCACATTTTAGTTATAAGTCTGTGCATATCTTCATTAAAATATATCCCTAATATCTACTCTGCCCAAAATAAAAAATAATGAAATTCTACATCGTTGGGAAATGATCAGTACACTAATTCTTCACATAATCTATTTCCTTATAAGGGTGCCGGGAACTTTTGAAAGGCTTTCCAAGGGTGCCTCAAACAAGAAAAGGTTGTGCCTCAAACAAGAAAAGGTTGGGAACCACTGACATAATCTATTTCAAAAGTAGTACTAGTAAATAAAATGGGCTCATGCATAAAAATATCCCTAGTGAGTAGAGATCAAATTTCACTGAAGGTTAATGTCAAATACTTTTTTTAAAAAATGTATATTTGGAAGTATATTTATTAAAACATTTAATTTGTTGCAAATACTGTAACAAATCTATTTCCTCTTTTATTTTCCCCAGTTGAAATGAATTTCTTGTTATATAATAAAGACTCTTATTAGTTAATAAGGAAACAACATGCAGGTTTGGATGTTTTTTTGTATGGGAGTTATATCTAAGTCGTTAACAGCAAAAATGAAGTTTGGTTTGAATGAAGACTGATTTGTAGAAAGATAATTTAGTTAGTTGAGCTGTAAAAAGCAATGTATTTAAAATGTAATTAACACAAATTTGGATAGTGCTCCTAATTTCTGAGACACATCTAAATTTATTTTTGATATAGCTGAACCACCATCACACAACCCAATTTTGGAACACAAGTCCCATTAAATGGGACTGCTAAGTCCAACCAAAGTGTCTCATGACTTGTAAAGTTTCACAGCTCTAATATTTATGACCTCAAGCAAAAGAAGCACTAGGATTAAATTTGATGTAAGTAAAAAAATGTTATCAAAAAGGAAAAAGTGCTAAGGCATCAGAAAATTAAAGAGAAGCAAGAAAAGTACAATGCAGATGTTCAAGAAAGGAATGGCTGCCTGTATTGTTCTCTCCAGCCACTTACCCCAGACTCCTCCATTTCTTCTTCCTGCAAGTGAGAGCCATGAATATTGAAGCATGGATTTAAGGAAGAGACAGAGAAAGATTATAAGCTCAGAAGAAAAGAGTCAGATTTCAGGACAAGCTGTAACAGACATCTCAGAATAGCCTTCTCTCAGGCACTTTTTCAGAACGATTAACAATTATATATCTTTGACAATGGATTGGGGCCTATAGGGCCATGCTGGTTCTGATTGTGCTTTGACCTCCCTATAGAACAAACACCAACTGCCCATACAACAAAGCAATAAAACCTGATTCAAAATTTTGGGATAGTTTTTCATTGGAAAATAAATTTTGGGATTTCTATTTAACAAGTAGTTCACATTTCCTTGCCTTTCTGGGCAATATACCACTAACAATATGAAAGGCTTTCATGAAATCAAGTGGAAGAAATTTATGTTGTACGGCACTATTTCTTCCCCTACTTGATAAAAAGGTAAATAAGGTAGTGACTAATTGTACACTGCAATTTGACAGTCTTTTGATCAAGAATCTTATATTTTCTGCTCTTCTTTCTCGCTTAGAACACAAAAAATTGACCCTGCATGAACAGTCATCTTTATATATATCAATGAGTGAATATTCTTTTCTTAAACTACTTTAAAACTCATACATGGTTTATACTGTAGTAGTTGCATTTTGATTAATCATGGTTCATTATGATATTTGATAAATCCAAGAATTCAAAAGTAGTTTTGAAACAAAAAAAACCCTCAAGCTGGATATAGTTAAAACTAGTCAACATTAAACTTCAGATTCAATCTGATAGCACAAGGTCATTGAATTGTTTTATTTTTCTTTCCTTCTCTTTCTTTTCCCTCTTCTTACATAATCATAAAGTATGATTATAATGAACTAAATTTGAAGCACAATTGATGATGTTTACTTAATACTTAATAGGGTTTTTTTATTTTTCCTCTTCTTTTTCCTCTGTGTAAATTGCTCAGGTACTTTATCCCACTCCTTTTCCCACTATAATACTATTTCTGAATGGCACCTACATCTGTCCCACTGAGAATGATAAAGGGTTTGACATGGAATATATTAAATACTGTATATATAATAATTACAACTTCTTTAGATTGCTTGCATTGAATTAATTATGTCAATAGAATCATCTAATTTTCCTGAACAAGCATATGTAGAATTACATCCAAATTGTTAGAAAATGTGTCTTGGTAATATAACAATCTGAGTGCTTATGCTGAAGTAATCATAATGAGAGAATCATAGATAAAAGTCAGTGGGAAGGCAAACCCTGAATACTAATCTCTAAATGGTGAAGGGTTGAACTATTACATATAATGCTTATTGAACATGTTGGATTAAGGAATCTGATGTGAACCTCAAAAGGGCAAGTATGTTATTTAGAAATGCTAAAAAGACCATTGCTTATTTCATATTGATAAATACAAGAATGTAAGATTATGTAAAAAAATGCAGTTATCTAAGAAATAATACAATCTCTTTTCCAGTTCTTGATGTCATTTACAATTGTACATGTTTATTAGTTATGTGAATTAACATAATTAATTAGCATGATTACAGTACAGTATGCCTGCCTCTTATTATATAGTAAACTGTTTATTACATATTTTAACTAATTTTCTGTTGGTCAGCATACTCACCGAGTCCTGAACATTAAAGCAGGATCCATATTAACAGAAGCCATTCGGCCCACATGGCGGATCTCTTTTGCAATCATTCTTAATTTCTCAAAATTGACCAAACCTTCCACTTTGGAATCATTTCCTGTATTACAAAATAATTATTTGCAAAAAAAGAACACTATTCGTTTTTTCCATTTGTTGTAAAAACAATTGACACATTTCAGCAGAATGCTGAATACATGGTAAATACCTGATGTAATTTTAACTTACCTTCATGAAGAAATGTAAGATCCTTTTTTATTACAGGGAACAATGGAATAATGGGGGGCTGTAGATTTTGACTATTCAAGACATTGCGGTATTTTGCCATGTTTCTAGATGGATCAAATAAGTCCTGAAGATCTTGAAACAATTTCTCATATTTGCTTGGAAGTTTTTCCCATGTGGTTCGTAATCTTGCAACCGGAGCTAAATTCAGACCACTAAACAATATTTTTAAAAGGTTTTTGAAATTTGCATGTGCACCACTCATATTCACTTTGTTAAGCAAGAATTAAATTAATCCAGTTAACATAAAAAATGGCTGAAAATCAGACAGTAGTGAAGAAAGCCTTTCAAGAATTTAATCTTAAAATAAAAGCAGAAATCTTCAAGCAATATTGAGTTGAAGTACAATAAAAAGATGATACAATATTTTTCTTTTTCTAAACGTTTTCCCATTTTATAACACTGCTACAGTACAAAGTAATACAATACAAAGATATGACAATGATTATTATAAAAAACTCTCTGGGCTTGAGTTTCTGCCTTGACATTTGACATTCAGCCTTTATTTCAATAGACAGTAAAATATACGTATATTGGCTAAAATATAGGTAGTCTTCAATTACAACCACAACTGGGACCATAATTACTATTGCTAAGCAATGTGGTCATTAAGTGAGTCATGCCCTATTTTATTATTTTTGTCATGATAATTAAGCAAATCACCATGATAGTTAAATAAATGACAGTCATTAAGCAAATCTGTCTTCCTCTACTGACTTTGTCAGAAATCAGCTAGCTAGGAAGGTTGCACGTAGCCAGGATGCTGCAACCATCATAAATATCATGCCAGCTGTTAAGCATCTGAATGTTTATCATGTGACTACAGGGACACTGCAAGGGTCGTTAGTGTGAGGACCAGTTTTAAAGACTTTTCCAGTTGCATTGTAACTTTGGTGATTCAGTAAATGATTATAAGCCTAGAATGACGTGTATTCAAACAAAAATGCCCAAATTAAGTATCCTAACATTTTTCAATAATATTGATATTAGCAGATCAAAATTGTTGATATGTTTCAAATTGTTGAAAAAATATGCATGTTTCCATATTTAATTATAATAATAAGGGGAAAGAAAGACAAGAAGGGCATCTCAGTATAAACTCACTGTACCATGTTCAAACTTTGACACCTAAGATTTTAAACCATAAAAACGTCCAGAAATATATTACTGTGGAGAGCTAGTGTTAAACATATATTGTGTATAATTAAAGAGATTATTTTTACAAAACAATTTACTGGTGATATATCACATTAGCTAAATTGTCTAAAATGTATAAAGAAATATCAAATAAGGACTGGAAATGTGAAAAGGAAGAGTGGACTTATTAACATGTATAGCTAAAAAGCAAGATCAAGGATACAAATTCCTACAACCATCAAAAGATATTACAGTCTAATATCATGATGAAACTAGAATTATTCGGAATCATATGGACAAGGAATTAAAAAAGAAGTAAAGGAGTTCTGGTTGACATAAAGAAATACTGATTGATTGATTATTGATTGGTTGATTGATTTAATATGCCAACCATGTCTCCAATAAGGCAACTCTGGGTGATTTACATATCATAAACAGATAAATAGCAAAACAATTAAAATTTAAAATTATGCACATTAAAAAATTTAAAACTATGCAAAAAAACCAAACAAACCTAGAACCAGAACCAGAACCAAGGAGTCATGGGGCATAGGGATGAAACCTTTCTACCCTGTCAACCACCTCCAGTGATAAATGGCCCTCTCAGGGCCCCAAGCCAAGCAGCAAAACCAAGTTTGAATACCTTTCCAGAAAGCCAAAAGGTCTTTCTCTGCTGATGCAGGTGGATTGGCTAGAACCATTGGGATGAGACAGCTGTACAGATACCCTGGACTCAGGCCATATAGGGCTTTAAAGGTAATAACCAACACCTTGATTTGGACCTGAAAGCAAACTGGTAACCAATGCAGATTTCAGAAATGAACCACTGGCTTAAAACTTGGTGTCCTAGACGGTGGTCTGCATTACTTACATAAAGGGGTACTGGCAAGGGATAGACTGCAGCTCACAAGAACTGGAAAGAATATATTCCGGGCAGAGGAAACTAGCTTGTCTTATCAAGAGGGCTTTAAATTTAAAGTGAGGGGGCAAATCTTTGCAATCTTTAGGCCCAGGAACTGATATCTACCTGAGAAATAGCTATTTTTGGATGATGGAAAAAAGAAAGAAACTAGTCACTGCTATCTGGAGAGAATTTAAGATGATATTTATGGTACAAAAATTTAAAAAATACAAACTGGTTCAGATATAAATTTAAAACTTGGCTACATTCATATTCTCTCTTGTGCTTTATGATGAGTTCTAAGAAACTCAAAAGCTTTCAATGATTTTATAAAACATTGAATTGGACTTTCCTCCCTCACGGGTAACAATTACTACTTTTTAAATGTAACTTGCATTGTGTGACTTTTAAAGGACTTCTATAGTATGAAACTTATGTCACATTGACTCTTTAAAGATAAATGTGTTGGTCATTCATTTCAGTCCACCAAGTTTTTTGGATACTTAAGAATGCTTATAAATATATTTATAATGAAAACTTGTAATGATTATTTAAACAGGGAAGAAAACAGCATTTTACATTACTCTTGTTCTGTTTAAAGTTACTGAAATAGCTTCAGTTTGATGAAATATTTTTGTAATATAAATTTACTAATTCCGAAAAATACGCTCTGTGTGTGTGTGTGTGTGTGTGTGTGTGTGTGTGTGTGTGTGTCCTACTTTCTACTTATTATCTAATACCTTTTTATTACAAAACATGTTAACCTCTATTATCCCTCTATATAAACATAAGAAAGAAATCTATCCTTGCTTACCTTATTATTGCAAACATTGAGTTAAAGTTCTTGCATTCTCTGCAGTGCAGCGCTATCTTAATGAAGTGCTTAATTATCTTCATCCTTTTCAGCTGGTTGGTTTCTCGCAAAATCTCAGATGCTACCCAAAAGGTTTCTTGGTTTATTACTTCTTCAAACTTTTTTAAATTAGCACAGTTAAATTTAGATTTCAGTTTAAATAAATCGTCTATGTACTCTGTAGGTTCAATGTTGCGGAACAGTTCAAAATTGCGCATTGAGAGTTGGGTAGCCACCTCTATAGTGCTGAGCTGCAGTAGAGAAATTTGGCTCTCTCTTAGCAATTCCTGAGCATCTTCATCTGAACACAAAGTTTCTGTCTCCATGTTATTTTTCAGATAATACCTGAAAAATATTTTTTACATATTAATCTATCAGGTTTAAATAAATAAACAGCTTCCAAATGATTTTGTTTACTGGATACCAATTTTAAGCCAAAATAACATCTATTTTTTCACCTTCCACTAAGCTGTATTCTGTCAGCAAGTTTGGAGAGTTGATCTGGAAGTCTCCGCTGCTTAATGACACCCTCTGGAGTAACAGAGACCTCACATAAAGAATAAGCATCTGGGGTGGTGGTTAAAGCAAACTCACGAATAGCTTGAACAACTACTTCTTTTGCAGTTGTGTCCTTGCTTATCATAATGTAGCGACTTTGCTGATCTGCTTTAAAAACTCGTAGAACCTGATCTGGTAAATCTGTAATGAAAAGAAAAACATAGTAAGACATATAACAGAATAGAATGTCATTATTTCTCAGCAAGAAATAATATAATAAGAATAGGGATATTTTTCTTCTGATACCTTTTTCTTCATGATAAAGCCTTCTTGCATAAATACCTCAAGTATCCTGTTTTTAGAATATTGTTTTCCTATTTATATTAGATATCACTTCTAAGACATTTGTAGAATGGATACAGTAGCTTTGAACAGCAGACCTCTCTGTAAGCTGTGCCATATATTTCCACCTATTCAATAAACAGTCGATATACAGTTGTCCTCACTTAATGACTGGCTGGCAACTTCATCGCAAAGTGATGTGATTCTTAAGTGAAACATTATATGACTAAATCTAATGTTAATTCTGCTGCAGTTGTTAAAACAAATCATTCACAGGTATTAACCATGATACCACCTGACAATGACTTGTAACTTTACTGACAGCTTCTCTATTGACTTTGCAGGTCAGAAGCTGGCTATGAGGGTCACAAATTCAAATCACTTGACCATAGATCACTATGATTGTTGTAATTGCTTGCAGGTAGTGAAGCCCATATCGCAGAGACACTACAACAGTGAAAGTTCAAGGACCAATCATAAATCTAGTTTTTCACTGCTATCATAAGTTCAAATGGATGCTGAATAAGTCAGTTGTTAACCAAGAACTATCTATAATCATATTGGAAATTTATTTACTGCATGAAGACAAAATAATAAACTATATTAAAAATTACTAAAGTCAGATTTGGCAAGCTCACTCTTCAACCTTCCTCAGGTATATACTGTACCTACTATTTTTAAATAAATTTATTTTAGCATAATGCTCTACAAATTTTGTACTTTAGTTTATTGAAACTTCAAATCTATAAAACTGATTGTTTTCAAAAGCTTTAGTCATCAATAATTAAGAGAATTAGTATTTTACCTGTTACTATGTTTATGTGGTCATCTGTAAATTTACATATAGGTGTTCTACATCTGTACAATAAATCAGGTTGAATGTTCTAAAACAAATTTCATTATTTTGAAATGAGCCCCACCACATCATGTTATATACAAAGGCAGCGATATCTCCAACCATCTCAATTCTGATGACCACCAGAATGAATCCAAAATATATACTAGTCTCAGTCTTGAGTAGGGTGGTTTGCTGGCCTGTGTAAATTTATGGATGATCAGTTACAAAGAAACAGTTATCAGTTTGTAATCAGTTCTTGATCTGATTTTTTTGAACTGAGGTTTGAATCATATATATAGATGATTAACCAGCACCTGTATCTGGAGGTGGATGCTTCAGAGAAATGCTAAGAACAGCATAGTTTAGCCAAATACTGCATCTTGACAGGATCCAATATTAAGAGTATAATGCCTGATAAAATTTAAAAGCTTTGATCATGTTATTCAGTAAATTTCTGAAAGAGACACAACCTACACTAATACCACTAATATAGTTACTGCTTTGTTAGTATGTATGGATGCCAATAGAATGGAAACTTTACCAAATTGCATCAGAGCCTAATAGCAGCTATTAGATATTTGGCCCTTACAATGCATACTGTAATGCAGAGAATTGTGTAACATAATGCAAGGCCTTACTGGTTATTTTGAGTTGAAACTGCTAGAATGAAGGCCAAATTTATGTTTGAGAGCACTGAGAATGAAATGGGATGAACCAAGCTTAGGAAGGTCACCATGAGGCTATGAAGATATAGTCAGTATAATTCTGAATAAATTTAGACAATGTTCTGGTGATTAGCTGCTAACATTACTGGACAGGAAAAGGAGCAAGTAGGTTTAAATGGAGATTTGTGGGCTATCATAATTGCCATGTTGGCTGTGCTCAGAGTGTGCTCCCAGCTATACATGGTTTGGCACTTAAGAAGATGCTTTTACAATTGCCTTTCATGAAGAAAGGGCACAAAACTGTCTCTCTATAAGGAGAATTGGGTCTCCACAATTCAACTATTGAGTATTATTATATGCCTGCACGGTATAAATTCTAACAACACAAAGCAAATAATAAAACATGAGAGGAAGAATTAAATTTTTTTAATAATAGAAATTAAAACAATACTGAAAAGGTTGACAGGAGTTCTATCTTTTCATGAAAAGCTTTATAACAAGGTAGAGCTCCTGTCAAAATCTTAAGCTCTAAAGTTAGCAGACTACAGAACCTTTGTGTATGAATCATAGAAACTAAATTAAAAATCAAATGTTCTAATTTGGGGGAAACCAAATTAGGTTCCCCCCAAAATAAGACATCCCCTGATAATAAGCCCAACCAGGCTTTTGAGCACATGGCAATAAGGTCAAGCGCTTATTTCAGGGTTCAAAAAATATATAAGACAGGGTCTTATTTTAGGGGAAACATGGTATAATATGAAATTGTGATTTGTTAAAAGTAGGTGAAATGTTTTAAATCTCTTCATTTTGAATGTACCAGTGATGAAAAAGGAGGAGGTCCACACTACTTTGGAGTTCATATTTTCCCTAACCCAAGGTCAGAGGCACCTCATTGTACCCTCCCTGATCCATACCATGCAAATCAAACACTCCCTCACACCCTTACGTATCTTGCTTAACTTGCACCACACCTCCCTCTCATTCTTGTTTATCCCTTGCTCCCTTCCTTGACCCATGCCATTTACTCCTTGCATTGCCTCCTTGACTTGCCTACTGCATCCTGTATATCCCTCATTCTCTTACCCACTTAGCAATGGCCATTCACCTGCCTGCCACCCTGAAACTTGCAACTTCCTGCAGCTTCCTTAATGACTTTGATTATGGAAAACCAGCAAAAATTGCCTTGCCTAATCACTGTGAAGTTTGATTAACAATCTCAGTGAGACTGCGAGGATTACTGTCACTAAGAGATGCGGTCATGCTTTATGACTGCATCATTTAGCAACAGAAATTCCAATTCCAGTTGCCATCATAAGTTAAAGAATGGACGTAAGATTTCAAATCTATAACTTCTACCAAGAACTGCATTATGTCACAGTAAAGGAAATGAAACATCTAATTACTGTCTTGCACAAAAGTATAATTTAAAGATCTTAGGTGAATGCCTCATACAAAGAAGTAATCAGGTTTAAAATACAAATCTGGATTATTACTCAAACCTATTAAAATTTAATCTGAATTTTAAATGTACAATCCAATTACTCTGGAAAAGCTAACTACAAGTTTAAAATTTCCATGTAACTAAGTATTCTTGCTTAAGCAGCACTACAAACTTCTTAACTACTGGTATATTAGACAGCAATTCTATTTTTTCCTCTATTTTAGTACCCTTAAGTACTGGATGCTCCTCCATCTTAATCTTTATACAGTCAACACTAACAACACCAACTAATATAAACTGCACATGCTATTAGAATATAATTTTTTATTGGCCAAGTGTGATTGGACACACAAGGAATTTGTCTTGGTGCATATGCTCTCAGTGTACATAAAAGAAAAGATACATTCATTAAGAATTCTAAGGTACAACACTTAATGATAGTCATAAGGTACAAATAAGCAATCAGGAAAATATTAAAATACACACTGCAGCTTGAGATTAAAATCCAACTTCTTTCAAAGTTTCTAAGGGAGCAATATATCTTGACATTAAATAGACTATAGAATATAAGAAATAGTTTTCAAAGAAGCACACAGCATTTGCTGAGGAAGTATACAGTAGTTTATAGTCATTATCAGCAATCCTACAAGATAGGTACTTCACTTCTTCTATAAACTAAAATTTCTTTGTATTTTATTTACTAACTTCTAACAATACATTTCTTTTCTTCAGAGAATGTCTATTTTTTAATTGTCATTTCTTTCTGTTTACCATTCTCTTAACTGTATTCTATATGCCATGGAGAACAGTTAAACGATCTGGGAATGTTTAGTTTACTGAAAATATGGCTGGGAGAAAATATCACACCTTATTTATGCATAAATATAGCAAAAATATCATCTCGAAATATCTAAAGGATTGTGACACAACTTCTCTACTGCTCCAGTAGATCAGAACCAATATTTAAAACCACAAGGAAGGAGGTTCTGTCTGGATACTAAGACAAGCTTCCCAATTGTATGGGCTGCTGGCCTGTGGAAAATATTCCAATGATATGGTGACTTCATCTCTGTTAGAGGTTTCAAGAAGAAGTTGGAGGGCCATTTCTCAAAGATAGTACAGAGCAGAGACTTTTGTGGGGTGTATGATCAGACGTGGATTTATCATACAAAGCTAAATGTTGCACAATTGCAGAAATAACTGCAGATTTGAATTCCTGGTGTAAAAACACATATTTTTAGAACCCCCTCACTGAAAAAAATTGCAAAAATTAATTTTCACTCCATTAAATAACATGCCCTATGAGATAACATCTGTACTTCCTTCCAAACAATGGCTTAGATTCTCTAGTTTTGAAATAGTATGTAAAAGTCTACAGGTCAAAGTACATCCCAGATTATTTTTGACATAGTTCTATATATCTAATAATAAATAGTAAAGAGAGAAGGTTTTTTTTTGTTATTTGTTTCAGTATCATTTATTTAATCCTAATATAAACTGCCAATTATTATTTTTAGCTTGCTGATATAAAATGGTTTTCTTTTATAAAATGTGTCCTATAAAGTTAGGATGAGAATATATAAAAGATTTTATATAGAGCAGATACAAATATTCCAAAATTCAGACAGTATTTATCAAAATAATTAAGTGCCATATCAAAAAGAAAATCATATCTGGGTATAGTTTAGTATATTATTGAATTTGTGCACTTAAATAGTCTTACCCATTTCTATGTATTTCACTGTGACATAAAGCAAGCTCAACTGAACTTAAGGTGCACATTTTTCATTTCAGTTTCTATATTCATCAACAAAATAAAATGTTCATTCTAGACAGCAATCAAAATTTGATACTCACCTGGGGTTGTGTTGAAATCTAAGATGCGATGATGTGACTGCAGTAAATCAGGATTGCTTGATGACAGTGTTCCACTGACAGGTAGAGCAGGAGGAATGTGCTTAGTCTGCCTTAAACCTACAATGCTATCATCCTGAGATTGACCAATTCCAATATCACTACAGTAACAGGAGAGAAACATAGTTACTGTGCTTACATAATTACTCTTGTATATAATGTAACACATCCTTTCTCAGTATTCCTGTAAGCTTTCTTGCTGCTCTAAACTCATTGGCCCATAAAATTCATCAATTTAAGCATAACTTTGAAAAACTAACCATAATAACAAACTAAAATATATTCACTAATCCAATAACAGATGAAGTGACATTAATATAACTAGATACTGAAAAGTTCAAGTTTGCTGTAGTACCTATGGAAGGAACAGAAATGTATCCTTGGATGGAACAGCATTTTAAAACTACAGAAGAATAAATGCTGTTATATTTAATTTTCACTATATATTCCCTATTATTGGTATATATACTTATTTATGTAATTAGCTTTAGTTCCCAAATTATTCAAAAGTACATACCAGGTTTCCCCTAAAATAAGACATCCCCTGATAATAAGCCCAATCGGGTTTTTAAGCACATGGCAGTAAGGCCAAGCTCTTATTTCAGGTTTCAAAAAAATATAAGACAGAGTCTTATTTTCAGGAAAACATGGTTAAAAAGGTTTCCTGCATCTTTACAGCATGTTATTTAATCTTTCTGATATAAACCAGACTCTATCAGAATACTCAAATAATACTTCACAGAGCTTCATTTAATTTTGAGAAAAAAATAAAGTAAAAGGCCAGTGCCATTCAACAAAAAATGGTTTTTTAAACATTTAAGTTTCTGACATACTTGAAAAAAATAATATTATTGCACTACATAGATATTTAATTTTCAATAAACGATTTTAATTCATGAAGGTTACACTGCTAATTCTATTTTAGGTAAACATGAATACCTAAATCTTTGAATTGGGTGAAGCCAAGAATTTGTTATAACACGGGTGGCTATATAAATATTATTTTTTATTTATTTATTTATTTATTTATTTAATTTTTATACCGCCCTTCTCCCGAAGGACTCAGGGCGGTGTACAGGCAGAATAAAACCAACAAAGAACAATATACAATATACAAAATTAAAATCAGTTAAAAACTTATTAAATGAGCCTGAAAAATTTAAGAAATTTACCATAAAACCAATAACCCCATTAAAATTGCTAAAAATTTAAGTTTAAAATTTCATTCAAGCCAGCCCCGCGCGAATAAAGAGATATGTTTTCAGTTCGCGACGGAATGTCCGAAGGTCAGATATCTGGCGTAAGCCCGGGGGGAGTTCGTTCCAGAGTGGGGGGCCCCCCACAGAGAAGGCCCGCCCCCTGGGGGCCACCAGCCGACATTGTTTGGCGGATGGCACCCTGAGGAGTCCCTCTCTGTGAGAGCGTACGGGTCGGTGGGAGGCATGTGGTAGCAGTAGGCGGTCCCGTAAGTACCCAGGTCCTAAGCCATGGGACGCCTTAAAGGTCGTGACTAACACCTTAAAGTGCACCCGAGAGGCCACAGGTAGCCAGTGCAGCCTGCGCAGGAGAGGTGTTACATGGGAGCTGCGTGCAGCTCCTCTATCACCAGCGGCTGCGTTCTGGACTAACTGAAGCCTCCGGACGCACTTCAAGGGAGCCCCATGTAGAGAGCATTACAATAATCCAAGCGAGAGGTAACGAGCGCATGAGTGACCGTGCATAAGGCATCCCGATCAAGGAAGGGGCGCAACTGCCGAACCAGGCGAACCTGGTGGAAGGCCCTCCTGGAGACGGCCGTCAAATGATCTTCAAGCGACAGCCGGTCATCCAGGAGGACACCCAAGTTGCGCACCCTATCCTTTGGGGCCAATAACTGCTTCAACAGCCAGCCGCGGTTGCAGCTGGCTGAATCGGGATGCCGGCATCCACAGCCACTCCGTCTTGGAGGATTAAGCTTGAGCCTGTTTCTCCCCATCCAGACCCGTCGGCCTCCAAACACCGGGACAGCACTTCAACAGCTTCATTGGGGTGGCCCGGGTGAAAAGTACAGCTGGGTGTCGCCAGCGCATTGCTGGTATCTCACCCCAAAGCCACTGATGATCTCACCCAGCGGTTTCATATAGATGTTGAACAGCAGGGCGAGAGGATCGACCCTGCGGGACCCCACAAGTGAGGCCCCTCGCGGCCCACCTCTGCCCCCTGTCAACACCGTCTGCGCATCGGTCGGAGAGATAGGAGGAGAACCACCGATATACGGTGCCTCCCACTCCCAATCCCTCCAACCGGCGCAGCAGGATACCATGGTCGATGGTATCAAAAGCCGCTGAGAGGTCTAACAGGACCAGAGCAGAGGAATAACCCCTGTCCCTGGCCCTCCAGAGATCATCCACCAATGCGACCAAAGCCGCTCTGTGCTGTATCCGGTCGGAAACCGGACTGGAACGGGTCCAGATAGACATCTTCATCCAGGTACTGGGGTAGCTGTCGAGCCACAGCACTCTCTACAACCTTCGCAACAAAGCGAAGATTGAGATCGGACGATAGTTACTTAAAATAGCTGGGTCCAGAGAAGGCTTCTTGAGGAGGGGTCTCACCACCGCCTCTTTCAAGGCGGCGGGGAAAACTCCCTCCAACAAAGAAGCATTGATAATCCTCTGGAGCCAGCCTCGTGTCACTTCCTGAGTAGCCAGTACCAGCCAGGAAGGGCACGGGTCCAGTAAACATGTCGTGGCATGGAGCCTCCCCAATAACCTGTCCACGTCCTCGGGAGCCACAGGATCAAACTGATCCCAAACAGACTCAACAAGACGTGCCTCCTCTCCCCCGCTTGGATCATCCCAAATTCGGTCCAGATCGTCCCGGAGCTGAGCGATTTTATCGTATAGATAACCACTAAACTCCTCGGCACGTCCCTGCAAAGGGTCATCCCGCACCTCCTGATGAAGGAGGGAGCGGGTCACCCGAAACAGGGCGGCCGGGCGGTTATCTGCCGACGCAATGAGGGTGGAGGCGTAGGTACGCCTCGCCTCCCCCATTGCCACTAGGTAGGTCCTAGTATAGGACCTAACTAGTGTCCGATCAGCTTCGGAGCGACTGGACCTCCAGGTGCTCTCTAGGCGTCTTCGCCGGCGTTTCATCTCCCTCAGCCCCTCGGAGAACCAAGGGGCCAGACGAGACCTACGCCGGGTCAGAGGCCGCAAAGGCGCGACACGGTCAAGGCCCCGCCGCTGCCTGTTCCCAGGCCGCGACGAGTTCCTCAGTCGTGCCGTGGGCCAGATCCTCAGGAAAGGCCCAAGCTCCGTCAGGAACCTCTCAGGGTCCATCAGGCGCCTGGGACGGAACCAACGATAGGTTCCGCCTCCCGCGATGGTGAATGGCGGTTCGGAAGTCAAGGCGAAGGAGAAAATGATCGGACCATGACATTGGTTCTGTTACTAAATCATCTAGTACCAGATCATTTAACCACTGACCAGAGATATAAATCAAGTCCAGCGTGCCTCCCCATGTGCGAGGGGCCATCATTTACTCGAGTCAGGTCTAAGGCCGTCATGGAAGCCTCAAACTCCCGAGCTGCCGTTGATGACAAGCCAACTGACGGCAGGTTGAAGTCCCCCATAACTATAAGTCTGGGGGTCTCAACCGCCACAGCGGCAAGCACCTCCAACAGCTCTGGCAGGGCTGTGGTCACGCAGCAAGGAGCCAGGTACGCGACCAACAAGCCCAACTGGCTCCTATGGCCCCACCGCACATAGAGGGATTCACAGCCGGCAATCTGAGGAACAGTGGCCTCCCTCGGCTCTAGATCTTCCTTAATGACAACCGCCACCCCCCCACCCCTACCTTGGGCCCTCGGCTGATGAAATGCTCGGAAACCTGGAGGACACATCTCAACGAGGGGAACCCCCCCCTCTGGGCCCAACCAGGTCTCCGTAATGCCCATAAGGTCCGTGGACCCCGCCTGAATAAGATCGCAGATCAGGGGGGCCTTGTTAACCACGGACCGGGCATTACACAACATCAGCCGAAGGTCCAAGCTCTGAGGATCATGGCCACCTGAGGAACGGGTGGGGGCTGGGGGGCCGGAGCACGCGATCGCATTTAGACATCGAACACGTGCTCCCAACTCTCGATACGGCCTCCCCCCCCCGCCATATCTGCCCCTCCCACTTACCGTACAGATCGAAAAGCCCTCTGAACCTGGAACATCGCCCTCCCCCGCCGCCTTCGGACAAGATAGCAAAGTGCCGCGAACTAGCACAGGGGCTGGATCCCTCCCCGACGGGTTTTCACCCCCACCCGTCAGATCCCTCCCTCCCCTTAAAAACCCCTTATTAAAAAATCTATTTAAAAAACCCCATAAGTTCTTCTTGCTCGCGTGCCACCTCTCTGGGTCCCAAGACCCTTCGTTGAGGTAGGCCTCGATAACTTGAGGGCCATTCTTGCGGCGGGGAACCTCGCAATCGTAGTAGTTCGGCGAGTGTATATCTCATGGAGCGATAGTCCAGATAGTCGCGGTAAAAGTGTCCATCCTAGGCCGTTCAGAGATGTATCCGTCGTAAACAAAGATCACCAAAGGCCCATAAAAGATGGCCAACCATATGGGTCCAAGTCCGTAGGAGTCCGTGGGACCACAAGAATGAAAAGGTCTCCCACACTCTCCCGGCTGCGCACCGTTACGGGACAAAAACCCGTGCAGTACGCTAATTGAAATAACGACGTCCATGCCCTCATGCCATCCATGTCTCCTCCTTAAGGCCAGCCGATTATAGTCTTAGTCCTGGGCCCATTTATGGTCTTAGTCCTGGGCCCACTTAGTCCTGGGCCCATTTATGGCCCTAACAAGCCACAGAGCCAATGATGAAGTTATGGAAGCCATCTCTCAGTTCCAGATGGAGAAACGACTGAGGAAAAATCGACCGCAGATGGCAATTGCGGTGATTATGGCAGGCTGTGGCAAGAAACCAGCAATGGGGAGCAAACGATGTTCCGGTCCCCAAGGAGGGAAAAAGGGAGGGGGGGGATGTCCAAGCCGTACAAGTCCCATCCCGGCAGTCGTGGCTAGCGACGCCCCAAACCCGGCAGTCGTGGCTAACGACGCCCCAAACAATGTTCGGGACGCTGCTCAGCCTCGTTGGTGTCCTTCCCCGGCCAGAACGGCTGGAGAACAGCTGAGTCACGCCGGGCGTCTTCTCGCGCCCCCCCCCCAACATGGCGGGACGCTGCTCAGCCTCGTTGGTGTCCTTCCCCGGCCAGAACGGCTGGAGAACAGCTGAGTCACGTCGGGCGTCTTCTCGCGCCCCCAACATGGCGGGACGCTGCCCAGCCTCGTTGGTGTCCTCCCCCAGCCAGACCGGCTGGAGAACAGCTGAGTCGCGCCGGGCGTCTTCTCGCGCCCCCCCCAACATGGCGGCCGCCATTCGCTGCCGTTCGCTGCTTATTAGCATACTCCGGCCCCGTACTCGGCAACCGAGAGTCCAATGAGGCCCAAAGACCTCGCTCCCGGCTGCCGAGAAGGTGACAGAGCCGGGCCGGAGTACCAGCAACTAGGCAAGCGATGGGAAGGCATCACGGCCCAAGGATTCACCAGCCGCACTCTCCGTGAGTATTCAAAACGCCGCCATAACGCGCACGCGCAGAAGAAGAAGAGTAAAATACATAAATCAATACATAAACTAAAATATATTCACTAATCCAATAACAGATGAAGTGACATTAAATAACTAGATACTGAAAAGCTCAAGTTTGCTGTAGTACCTATGGAAGGAACAGAAATGTATCCTTGGATGGAACAGCATTTTAAAACTACAGAAGAATACATGCTGTTATATTTAATTTTCACTATATATTCCCTATTACTGGTATATATACTTATTTATGTAATTAGCTTTAGTTCCCAAATTATTCAAAAGTACATACCGGGTTTCCCCTAAAATAAGATATCCCCTGATAATAAGCCCAATCGGGCTTTTAAGCACATGGCAATAAGGCCAAGCATTTATTTCAGGGTTCAAAAAAATATAAGACAGAGTCTTATTTTCAGGAAAACATGGTTAAAAAAGTTTCCTGCATATTTACAGCATGTTATTTAATCTTTCTGATATAAACCAGACTCTATCAGAATACTCAAATAATACTTCACAGAGCTTCATTTAATTTTGAGAATAAAATAAAGAAGTAAAAGGCCAGTGCCATTCAACAAAAATGGTTTTTTAAACGTTTAAGTTTCTGACATACTTGAAAAAAATAATATTGCACTACATAGATATTTAATTTTCAATAAACAATTTTAATTCATGAAGGTTACACTGCTAATTCTATTTTAGGTAAACATGAATACCTAAATCCTTGAATTGGGTGAAGCCAAGAATTTGTTATAACACGGGTGGCTATATAAATATTTAAAATACATAAATCAATACATAAACTAAATCAAAGTAATCTGGTTGTTTAACCGTGCAAAGTTATGATAGCCTTGGAAAGAATGCTTTATGGATTGTAAAGCATTTCCAGCTGTTATAGAACATTATGCAGGCCCTCCCACAGTCACATGACCATATTTCAGGTACTTGGCAATTGCCTCATATTTACGACCAGTTGCAATGTTGCATAGCCGTGATTTGCAATGTTCTTTGCTGATTCCTGGTGTATCTGCAGTACCTGCAACGGTTTATGCTAGAAGTTTTCAGACTGTGAAAGTTGTTCTTTAAAATAAAACTAAAATAAAACCATATATAAACAGAATCCTGATCAAGATGATAAGCCGTAGTGAAAAAAAATGGCTCTGTGTGAGTCACATTTTTTATCCCCCGAATTCTCTCATGGAATCCGATCAAGTTCTCATGGAACCTAAGGTTTCTGTTGATTGGTTTTTAAAATCCTGCTTTATATTAAAACTTTTTTGGAATTTAGGAGTGCTCAGACAAATTACTGTAACATGTAACATCTTGAAAAACATATTTTGCATTGTAGAAGGTTTAGAACTGGAAATATATATTATACTACATTTAGTAATATGGGCTATACTAGCTGAGTGGGAAAAATTGTCTTCTCATCCTTAATAATTTCTTGCAAAATCCCATCAAAATGTATAGAAGAAGAAAAGATGATGTTTAATTTCTTTCTTTATAAAACAGCAACAACCTAATACGCCTTACAGACGGCATAAAAGATGTTATGGCTAACAAACCAGTTGGTTGGGTTTAATTATTAACAGAAAGCACAGATCAAGATGCATGTTTAAAAATGCATGAGTAACATATCTAAGCTAATGTAGTATAGCATGAAAGCATATTGTCTTTCTACATATCACACTCACTTGTACGGTTTCTGAGGCAGGATACTGATGCGGGTTTTGTCCAGTATTTTTTTTAACTTGTTTCTTCCTCCAACGGTGTTGGCTTTGCTTTTCTTTGTTACTTTTTCCAGACCCATCACCTGTTCCACATCAACTGCAAGATCTGGGATGGAGTAACGGCTTGCTTTTTTAATATCACCAATTTTAGGAAGATGAGGAGCACCATTTCTTTTGTCCTCAGACAATCTTGCTAGAAGTTCTTTAAAAACTGCATAGAAAGGAAAAGAAAGCATGTAGAAAAAAATAGTCCCCGATATATACTTTTCAAGTTCCAATAAATATAAAATTTCAGTCCAATTCCACCAATTCATTTTATAGGCAGAACTGAGTCTTCAAGACATACAGATGTCTTAATGTACAATCAGATTTGGAATGGAATGTCCATCACTAAGCAATGCATTCATTAAATGATTTTCATTTGATTTTACATTTTACGCTATGGTTTTTAAGCAAATCACTACCGGTGTTAAGTGAATCATGTGGTCATTTAGGAATCTGATTTCCACCATTGACTTTGCTGCCAGAACCCCTCTGGGAAGGTCTGTGATGGAGTGTAGGCTGGATTCCCAGGTGGGAAGAAATGCAATCCAAAGGATCAAAGACAGTGAAGTTTAGATAGTTTGTGTGGAAGAGTTAAGACAGCTTGCTCCTAGTAGTTCTAAGCATACGTTTAATGGTGCAAATAGTCTGTTTTAGTTTGGCAAGATTTCTGTCTATAGATCAGAAACAATAAAGGAAACTGCTTCGAAGAACTTTAATGTCTCTTTCTTAATTTTTGTAGCCTAAAATCTTGATTGCTCTCCTTGATCTCTCAGAGTTTTCAAATACCATCAACCATGGTATCCTTTGGGGCCAACTCCAGGAGTTTTGTGCTGGTTCACTTCCTTCCTTCAAGGCTAGTTCTTATCAGTGTTAATAGAGATCCAGCTCATGGCTCCTCCTTTGTGGGGTACTACAGGGCTCAATGTTCACTCCTTTTTAACATCTACATGAAACTGCTGGGTGAGAACATCCGACACCATGGGAGGAGATATCATCGGTATGCTGATGATACACACCTTTACCTTTCCATCCCAGTGAGCCAAATGATGCTGTGGCTGCCCTTTCTCAGTACACGGAGGCTGTAGAGATCTGGATAGGGGACAACAGGCTTCAGCTGAACCCTGGCAAGATAGAGTGGCTGTGGGTACAAGAGACCTCAGGATCCAGTTGTTTATCATCTTTAATTCTGGATAGGCTTGCACTACCATAGATAGACCCACTGCACAATCATGGGATTCTCTTGGACTTGTGTCTCCTGCTCTAAGAGGAGGTGGCAGTTGTGGTTAGGAGGGCCTTTGTACAACTTTGTCATGTATACCACCCTCCTATCCAGATCATGAGGCCTTCATGCCCTATTTATCTCTTGGTTGGACTACTATAATGTGCTCTACTTGGAGCTATCCTTGAAAAGAATTTGGAAGCTACAGCTGGTGCAGAATGGAATGATGTGCACACTTTTGGGGAAACCTAGGGTGACACATTTAATACTGCTGCGTAACTTCAGGGTCCCCTTAGACTCATGGTTCCTGCTAAAGAGCAGGCGGAAGCTCTGGCTAAGAGGTCCTTTGTGCAACTCTGCATTGTGTGCCAATTTTGCCCTTTCTTGGACAAGGAGGCGCTCCATTTTGTCACTCATGTCATCTTCCGTTTGGACTATTGCAATGTGCTATACATGGGGCTACCATTCAAAAGTATATGGAAGCTGGTCCGGCGAAGTCTAGGAAGGCAACTTTCTCTGCTGCTGTCCTTGCATTATGCAATATCCTTTCCACAAAAGTAAAAGCCACTCTCCTGGCTTGCCATAAAGAGGTCAAAACCTGGCTCTGCAACCTTGCATGGGAGGCAAAAAGGTCCATGTTATCATGGGGCTAGCTGGTGCCATGAGAGTCTTCTCTTTGCCTAATTAACCAGTGTTAAATGATCACCTTTGTATTATTTTTATTTCTTTTAAATTTTATGTTTTAATCTTTTAATTTTTTTAAAAAAATAACCCTAAATTAATCTCAATATTTATTGTTAATTTTATATGCTGCTTCATAAGTTGACTATACTGTATATCTCCCAGAGCCCCTCCTTGAAACATGAAATGTAAATAAACAAACATATATCATTGCCTTTTTTGCTGACTTTGATATGCAATGGCGATAATTTATAGTTATCTGACATTTCCAATTTGCTTTCATGCACTGCTCAAGCCCCTAATTTTTCTGATAGGCTCAAGGTTGAGTCAGCCTTCCATCCTTCTGAGGTCAGTAAAATGAGGACCCAGATTGTTGGGGGCAATATGACATTGTAAACTGCCCAGAGGGTCTTATAAAGCACTATGGGGTAGTATCTAAGTTTAACTGTTCTTGCTATTGATATGAAGAATGGGGATTTTGTCCTGCTGTTAAGAACACTTATGTTGCAAAGTGTACCAACTCAGCCAGGTTGTTTATTAATTTGATCAATTCTCAAATCTGCTTGGTTTTATATACAAACAAATATTGTTAATGCTTGCAGGTTTATGCAGTTTTTAATAACATTTTTTTTACATATTAATATATTTATTGTGGATTAGTTTATTTTATTCTTTAATCATCATGATCATTTTATTGGAACCAGTGGTGTTTTAAGTCTATGTTATTGGTGAGTTAGAATCATATGTAGTTGGTGGTATATAGGTCATTAATTAAATAAATATTACATCACATTATTAATGACAACTTTGTCATTAATACTTACCAAATAAGTTGGTTTTCACAGTGATAGATAAATGGGTATTATTTTGAAGAATTTCCATGGCTTTTGCTAGCTGAATATTTTCAAAGTTCTGGCCATTCACCTCCAATATCTAGATAGAAATACAAGAGAATCTCATACCGGCAAATTAGAAAGATCCAAAATTTAAAATATATTATAAAAACAGCACTATTTGTTTTCAATGAATTCACACTCAGCTGATGTTTTTAGAATACGCTCCTCTCTGTAATTGACTGTCTCATTCACAAAACACTTTCCAGTGTTCCAGAAATGTCACCTTTCTGCAAAACTCCTGTGCTTTCCTACTCCTTTTTTTCCTCTTTAGTTTTCATATAAAAATGGAACAGTTAAACATTGTCTTTTTCTGGAAGACATTAATTTGCATACCTGATCTCCACGTTTCAACCCTGCTTCAGTAGCTTTGCTACCCAAATCTACACTGTCAACAAAGATTCCAAATCCCTTTTCAGATCCTCCTAGTAATAAGAAAGGCAAAGGAGCTTCCCGAGATGGCTTTGTTAATGTTATCATCCTTCGTTTAGCTTTAGCAGCACATGCAATATTTAACAGCCTCAGATGTCCACCCATTTTCTGCAAGCAAAAATATTAATTTAGAACCATTAATTTCAATGTTATTCTCAATAGAGCACCAAAACTTTTTTCTTTCCTTGTCTAGAGGTCTATTTATACCTCTCTTTCCAAATTGTTCTCAAATTCCTCCAGAAAACGAGTCATTGCAGGGTCTCCCTCAAAATCATTGAAGTGATTGTTCACCCACAATAACACTACCCGTGTAACCTGAAGGAAATATAAAATTGTGTTACATTTCATATAAAAATATTACATTCAATGAATTAAAATTAATTACATTTAACTTGATAAAATGATGTGAAATTTATCATTTTTGTAAGAGTAAACCAATATTTTTAAAAAAACAATCTGGATTTATTTTTGTTAAATTAAAAAAATGTGTATTTTCTGAATGATTAATTTCACAATTTCCTTGCAAATGAGAATACACAGCCAAATTTCTGCAATAGCTTTGAAATCATTATTTTAGCTACAGCAAACATTCTAAGAGAAAGGTTTATTATTAACAGGTCCTTTTAAATTTCTAATTATCCTACTTTATAGCTGAGGTTCAGACTGTTCTGACCCTTATATCCTCCTGCAAAGTGCTAAATCCCAGCTCTCCTCTCAATAACTGGACCAGAATATCGGAAGAGCCTACGTGAAATGAAAATCCCTTAAATGAGATACATGCTAATTGGCCTTAGCTGACTATTATTTTTATTTGTTGTTATTTAACTATCCTGTTTTGCAAGTTCTGAAAGTTATCATATTACATTATTTTATATTATCTCTTATTTCATTTTTAATTCCTTGTTTCCAGATTTTTTTTCAAATTATAAGTCGCCCAGTTCTTGCAAATTGGGCAGCAATATGAATCTAATAAATAAGTAACCTATCAGTTCCAACAAAATGTTCTATTCTTAATTTTCTAATTAAAATGGCTAGAATTAGCTACTTGGAGAGGTTCTTTATTGTTCACAAACTGCGGAATATACCTTTTAGAACAATGACTGCTTCCCACAGGCTTTACTTTCGGAAAAGGTGAGTTTAATCTTTTAATTTGCTTTCAAACTATTTAATACCTATTAAATTCCAATCTTTTCTGCAATTTACCAATATTAGTTAAAATCATCTAGCAGAACATATTGCTTAAAACTACATATGGTATATACAATATTTTCTTAAATTATAACAAGAGATGGACAGCGTATACAAGATTTAACATTTGATATTAAGGAAACTGTGCAAGTAAATAGAGGTGATAAAGCAAACAAAACTTTGAAAAAAAAACCAAATGAAAAAGTTTGAAAATTCTACTAAAAAACCCCCTAGAAAAAAATTTACACTTTTTCTTTCTTTCTTTCTTTCTTTCTTTCTTTATTTATTATTTAAACTTATATACCGCCCTATCTCCCAAAGGACTCAGGGCGATTTACAGGCATATAAAAAACATCAATATACAAATTAAAATAATCATTAAAAGACTTATTCTAATGCCAATAATTAATAATACCAATTGTTAAAAAATAGAAATATAAATATTAAAATCAATTTAAAACCCCTCTAAATTTAAAAAATCTAAATCTTTATAATGGAAAAATGTAATAGTTTTTTACTATGTGGAAATTAAATTGTGTTAGATATAAATATGTTAGATGCTATTTTTTTCCAGTGATCTGAAAAATTGTCATTTCCCATCCTCCAGTCCCATATAAACTATCCAAATACATTACAATTAAAATAAGCAAATTATTTATGCAACCTTATCCCTGAGGCTAGGATCATTAAACCACTCCAATAACTTTTTCCCCACTTCCATTGGGCTTGAAAGGAAGGTTCTATATGTCAATAGGAAATCTTCTATGTAAGTTGGATCCACTACTGAATGTTCTTCAACTAAATGCATTGTTAATCTCTCCGGTGTTCCCTGTAAAAGTAAATATTCAAACATCAACAAATGAATGTGTTTTTCACTGCATCTTACTTGTTTTGCCAAATTTAAAACAGAATGGAATCTTTATTAGACTATATTTAAAATCAGACAATGACATATGACACATACATACACACACACACACACACACACACACACACACACACACACACACACACAATTAGACCAGCATTATTTGCATTCATGCTATATGCAACTTTCTCTGCTATATGCAAAGTTAACTGCAGGCAGTTTTAGCAAAGTTCAGCTTTACCACAAGAGTGTGTGTGTGTGTGTGTGTGTGTGTGTGTGTGTGTGTGTGTGTGTGTGTGTGTGTGTGTGAATTATGCAGATGTCACTTTTTGTGGCAGCTGCATAATAATTTGCAAGATGTTTTTGAGAATACAGATTCTAGTTTGGCTTAAATATAATGAAAATTCATGTGGTAAAACTGAACTTTGCTGAAACTGCCCACTTCTATTTTTGCATGTATCAAAGAAAGTTACATATAGTATGCATATAGTATGAATACAAATAATGCTAGTCCTCTAGTCTACATCTTCTATAAATTATTAAAGCATTACATAAAAACTTCAAACCCAAACCAACTATATAAAACTATATAAATTAATAGCAACAGCAATAGCACTTAGACTTATATACCGCTTCACAGTGCTTTACAGCCCTCCCTAAGCAGTTTACAGAGTCAGCATATTGCTTCCAACAACCTGGATCCTCATTTTACCAACCTCAGAACGATGGAAGGCTGAGTCAACTTTGAGCCGGTGAGAAATGAACTGCTGAACTGCTAGCAGCCAGCAGTCAGCAGAAGTAGCCTGCAATACTGCATTCTAACCATTGCGTCACTATGGCTCTTAATACAATATTTAATTATAATATTTAATTATGTTTATGTTTATGTTTATGTTTAATTATGTTTATATATTTAAATATATAGTTACATATATTAACCAAAATTATTCAATCTCTTTTACATTTAATTCATTCTGAATTAAATATCCGAACGATATTGACTGTGGCATATGGATGATTGCACAATGGAACGTAAGAGATAAACATAATTAAATAGTATAATTAAATATTATATTAAATATAAACATTATTTTGGTATAAAATGATGATTTACCTAAAAGAAAAATATTAGGTTCCAAGAGAACAAGATGAAAAAGATGTCATAAATATTGTAAAACATTGAAAATAAATAAGATGCAAATTTAGATAGTGGAACTAGAGATACATTAAAATATGGATGTGGTTTGGCTATGGAGTGGCTGTGCAACTTGTTTACTGTAGGTGTGTGAAGAGCAGATCTGGACTTGACAACTAGAAGAATCGTTATTGTCTCTCTTTGCAAAAGGAAAAATAGAAAGAGTGAATGCAAAAACTATTGGAAGATTCATTTGTTAAGTATGTATCGAAAAATGTTAGAATTCTAATAAGAGTTGATATAAGAATAAAAAATGGTTGGTATAAGAATAAAAAATGATTAAAATGTGGAAAGTATTAAGAGCAGTGGTGGCACAGTGGTTAGAATGTAGTACTGCAGGCTGCTTCTGCCGGCTGCCTGCAATTTGGCAGTTTGAATCTCACCAGGCTCAAGGTTGACTCAACCTTCCCTCCTTCCCAGGTGGGTAAAATGAGGACCCAGATTGTTGGGGGCAATATGCTGACTCTGTAAAAACTGCTTAAAGAGGGCTGTAGAGCACTGTAAAGCAGTATACAAGTCTAAGTGCTATTGCTATTATGCAGCCATATTGGACAGTAATATAAGAAGGATATTTATTATGCATTTACTGAAAGCACATGATAAAGCAATTATGAAATTTTTGGATGAATGTAGGATTATAAATTGTGCTCTAAGAGTGGCATTTAATGGAACTAAAATATGCATGAGAGTAAAAGAGGATGGTTCAATTGTGACCAGGGAGTAAGGCAAGTACCACTGTTATAGAGAAATATTTAAGAAATCCTCATGGTTATGTTAAAGTGATGGGTTGGTTGAAGGTGAAATGTAGACAGATACATTTTGTAGTTTTGTAAAATATTTATAAAAGATGGTGAAATCTATATATCTTAGGATATGCAAATGTCATTAGAAACTGAAGGATAGTATCTGGTCCGTTATGAGGAATAAATGCTTCCTGAAAAATATGAAACTGGCTGCATATACAATCTTGCTTCTGCCAACTTCTTTGACAGAGTACTGAGAGTCAGAAGAAACATTAAAGTAAGGTACATACAGTGGAAATGAGTACTTGGGAAGTGTAAATATTGTAGTAAAAATATAATTTCAAGAATGAATTGATGCCAAATAAGTATAGACTGAAGTGAGTGACTACTATTCACAAGAGAATGTATGTGGGTTAAACTGCAGAAAATATATGGCAGAAAAAGGAAATAGGCTAAGAGCAGGGAAGATAATAGTTGGATGGCATTGAAGAGATTCTCAAAGGAGACTAGAGATGTTTTAAAAAATAAAAGGTATGTAGGAATTGGTGGTGGATAATGTAGGGATGCAGTGGAAGCAAGTAAGGCTGGGAAAGAAAGCTATATATATATATATATGTATGTATGAATATATGTAGATAGATAGATAGATAGACAGATAGATATAGATAGATAGATAGATAGATATAGATATAGATATAGATATAGATATAGATATATAGTATTATACTGAATGGTGCTGGAATAAACAATTTCAGCTACATTTCTTTAATTTATCTCATTCCTTAAATTTTGTTTAATTTAAACAAAAATTTAAAAAATAGTTTGATGTGATAAAATGTAGTCCAGATTCCCAACAAAGAGAGAATGAGACAATTCGGTTCAGAGAATTTGTGTGAGAGTAAGAAAGTGAAGACGGCTCCTCCCTAATAGTTCTCAGAGTGTACGCTTTATGGGGGAGTTGGCATGCTTTAGTTTAGCAACATTCTGAACAATAAAGAAATCTGTGTGGTAGAGTCACAACGCATCTTGCTTGCTTTTTGGAGATTGACATCTACTATTTCTTATTTCCTTTTTGGATTCTGCATCACAGTACTTAACCAGAAAAGGGAAATTGCATGTATATTTGCTGTATACATGTATATTTAGAGATTTTCTAAGAATTCAGTTTTCTCTTAATAATTAAAAATGCTTAAACCATTGAAAATAAGGCAGTATTTGTATATTATAACATTAATATATACTCCTAAACAGTATTCATTTTATTCCATTACATACACGGTGATTTAAAAAAAATACCTTAATAACAATGTGACCTTTCCTTGTTCCAGTGCGATCCAGTTCCCTATGCTCTTTTACCATAACAATCTCTCCTTCCTCTTCTACCTTTTGCATGTTCTTTTCTACTTGGTTCAGTATGCGACAGTAATCTTGCTGGGCTATACATACAAACTGGGAACAGAGGTTTGCAACAGCGCATTAATTATTTTGAATTTTATCCAAATATCAATAATATTTAAAACTTTAAAGCCACAGTGCTATACTTAATTCCTTAATATAAATTATGAAGTAAGAATTCAGGCATAATAGAAAAATAAAAATATATAGCATTCATCACAAACCTTTGGATCTCCATTCAAAATTAAGATTTATAACTTCAATCTGCTTATTCCACAATAACTACACTTATAATCTTAGTAGAGTTAATGTATTTCTATGTATTTATGTTATTTTTAATACTTTGTAATGAAATACAATATATTTCTAAAATTTTGATTTCAGAATAGCAAATTGGGTCATCTTTTTAAGAAGATGAATGTGCAACAATAATTACTGCTACCTCAAGTATTTGTATAAACTAGGAAAACTGTACTAGGCTTCTTGTTTTTATATATATATAAATATATATATATATATATATATATATATATATATATATATATATATATATATATATATATATATATATATATATATATATATATATTAAAAAGTAACAGTTCCCCTCGCACATATGTGCTAGTCGTTCCCGACTCTAGGGGGTGGTGCTCATCTCTGTTTCAAAGCCGAAGAGCCAGTGCTGTCCGAAGATGACTCCGTGGTCATGTGGCCGGCATGACTAAATGCCAAAGGCGCACGGAACGCTGTTACCTTCCAACCAAAGGTGGTCCCTATTTTTCTACTTGCATTTTTTACATGCTAGGTTGGCAGAAGCTGTGACAAGTAATGGGGAGCTCACCCCGTTATGCGACAAAATTCTATCTCTGGCTGCAGTGGAGTAAAACACAAAAGGCACAGAGATTTAATAATGTCCAATCATAATAAATTTGTAAACTCTTCTAATGGTTCACTCAGATTTTGAATTCTACCTGGCAGTCATCCACTTTGGTTCTCATGATTCCTTTCATATATTCTTTGTCCATAGTAGGAGAAACACCAAAACTGTTTCCCATGCATAATATTTCTGTTCTTCCATCTGGATATGTTACTTCTACTGAACCGTTCAAAATAACAGACCAGGAATCAAGCTAAAAACAAAGCACATTATTTCAGATAAGCAAGATAAAACTACATTTCAGTTTTCTTCTAATAAATGTTTGCAATTAGGGAAAAAACAAAAATGTGACCATATACTGAATCAAATAGGTTGCAAATTTTTAGGTGAAGATGGGTGTGCTTTAAGTCCAATTAAATACCTAACAATTTACACATTCAGTCGACAAAAAATAAAGATATCTAACTTGATATTCTGGTCTCATTTCCTGGGTAAATAAATAACAGTTAGTCCCCAATATACGGACATTTATATGTTCAAAGTTACGGGAGCAATGAATTATAATTATAACCTCAGAGTTCTGGTCATCCCAGCACCCCGTGATCTGAAGCACTCCATGATGACATGATTGCCTTTTGCAACTTTCTCTGCTGGCTTCCCCAGAAATCAATGGGGAAGCTGGCAAGAAAAGTCCCAAGTCACTGGGCTCAGTCTTCCCCACACCCTATACCCTACCTCTGTCCCTCTGCACTTGCAACATAGTAGCCACTCACACCCCTCTAGCACCTGCCCGACCCATGTCTTGCCTTTCATGTACTCCCTTGTATCCTCATGCAGTTTCTCTGACCTGTGCTGCATTTTCCCTGACCTGTGTCTCCTCTTCATACCCTGTCCAAAGCTTCTCACGCAGCCCCTCAAATTTAATGCACTGTCCCTGACTAATGTTATATCACTTGCACACTCTTGCATCCACTTCAACCCATTCCACATCGCTTGTGCATCCCATCACACCCTCCCCTGCACTGTTATACTCCCTACCTGACTCTCCCCCATACAACCCCTTGCTCCTTCCTTCAGCCTGCCTGCCAGCCTAGGACTTGCAACTTTCAGGTGGCTTCCCTGCTGACTTTGGCTGTGGGAAGCTAGCAAAAAGTTGTCTCGTCTAATGATTATGGCATTCAGTTAACAATGGGATCCAGAACTGTAGGAATTGCTGTTGCTAAGTGATGCAATTGTGCTTTACAACCACACTGCTCACCTACAGTTCGATTTACTTCTGCTATAATCTACACAAAGCAAGAACTGGATAGAGAATCCCAGTATTTTAATCACATACCTTTCAAATTACCTGTGGTACCTACTCAGAGATGTATTTATATTTGAATAAAGAAATTCAGTTTCAGAATACTTACAAAAACTATGTATTGATCATTTTAATGTCACTACTGTAACCCAATGCATGTATTTTATATTCAGCAATTTATCTATGATTTTTATGAATAATGTCTTTATTAATATAATATAATATAATAATATAATATAATATAACAACAGAGTTGGAAGGGACCTTGGAGGCCTTCTAGTCCAACCCCCTGCCCAGGCAGGAAACTCTACACCATCTCAGTCAGATGGTTATCCAACATTTTCTTAAAAATTTCCAGTGTTGGAAATTGTATTATATTTGTTATATTATATTGTATTATATTTGTTATATTGTATTGTTGGAAAGTGTATTATATGAAATAAAATGAAATAAATGTAATGTTACTTTGAGAAGAAGCTACAAATACTACTTACTTCTTCTCCATCATTTAGAACAATGGTTCCTGCTCTTTCTACAACTGCAAATACCATCACAGCACAGAGTTCTCTTCTCACTGACATCGTCATGTTAGCAAAAGCTGGTAACTGATGCATGAATTCCAAAAGTTGTTCTAGAAAAGAAAATATAGCAGTTATATATGTAAGTAATCTTACTAAAGAGAATTAAAAGTATTCCACCTATTGTATTATATATTCCATGTCATAGTTTACAATTGCCACAAACTGTTTAAACTAATATTAAAAAATAAAAATAAGACATTTCACAAAAAAATAAATGAATGATGTTCAGAAAAAAAAAAAAAATTCGTGACTCAAATACCTGGCATGTTTCTAGGTGTATACTGGGCATCTATTAGGTTGACAGGGTCCACTTACTAACAGACATTATTAGTTCAATGGCATTCAGATCAGTTTTATCTTAATAGAATGTTATACTTGCTGAAAAAAATGTATATTCTGCCATATGTAAAATTATGATCTTGCTTTTTACTTAGAATGCTGAGTGGTTTATAGCAAGCAAGCAAATGTTTCTACCACCCCCACCCACCAAAAGCATTTAAAGTTTTAGAGGACTCATAAATGTTATTTGACTATGCTTAATTTTTTATATTATTACCTATCATTACAATGATAGCTAATAATATAGTATAATAAATAAAAAATAGAGTCGGGAACGATTAGCACATATGTGCAAGGGGAACCTTTACCTTTATCATTACAATTGTCAGGCATGCCTCCGTTTCAAATTCAAGAAAGAAAAATCCCAACTCCATGTTTGTAGAGACAGGTACTTTTACTGAGAATGAACCGATAGCAACGAAAGAAAAGTAAGATCTGAGGCTAAAGGCGCAAAAATTAGATATTGAAAGTATTCCCAAATCCCTCCCCCCAAGGACCCCAGCTGAATGTCCAATCCCCAGCCCCCATGGTGTCATAGGTGCATCTTCAGGTGGCCCCATCCATCTGGTATGCTGGGACGGTTGACCTTGACTGGCTATAAACAAATCCATTCAGCTGCGCAGTAGGTGAGAGCATCCCTCCCTTTTCCGTAACATCATGAGACATCTCCACTAGCTCACTTCCCCACCCAAATACCTACACCTCCCCCACCACATTACTATAGCAGCCAACAGCAAGCAAGAATCATAGAGGCTAACAACAATCTTCTGATATTTCTGGTTCATAAAACAGACAAGGAAAAATATCTTCCCCTAGATATTTCTCATGTTATTAAAATATATTTTATTTTAATAATAAAAATATCTAGACAATTCATGACCAGTTGTGTTATTAATTTAGGGCTATCAGATTCCTTATCAGCTTCTTCATTACTTTCAACAATGGCAGAGCCTCTAATGTATTGGAAAAGTCCTTAAATTCAGAGAGATTCAGAGATATCTCTGTCTTGAAAGTAGCCCATATTGAACTGTATGGTACAGTCAAATACCAGCAGTTGACCACAGGAAATATTTTATGACATTTATAAAATTTGCCAAATTTCAATTCCAGAGAAGTAATGGGTCCTGGATTCTGACACATTCTGTAAGTTAACCCGTTTGAGGTTTTTTGTGTGAAAAAGTTTTGCCCTATGATGCACTGTTTTGCCCAGCTAAAAGTTATAGACACAAGAATCTTAATAGTATAGATAATAAATGCTATACTACTAGTTATATATATATAATGAATACTATAGATAATAAATGTTGCCTGATTCCCCAGCTTTAAGAAAACTGTAGCTTAACAACAGAAGAAATAAAATAAAAATGAATTATATAAAGCAAACAAACCAAGGAAGTGGTTAGCATATAAATAATTTAAAAAAGGAAGATAAAATGAACTGAAACTACAAGAGACAGAAATTGTGCTAATGGATACAGCCACACAAAAAGTATTTCATCAATATTATTCCAACTTGTATAAAGAAAATGACATCTCTCTGAGAAAAAAATAGATAAAATTCAAAGAAAATTTATGAAATTTATGAAGGATTACAGAGGAGCAGAGAGATTATGAATGGACCTATTATGGACCTGGACTTTCGGACCGCTACTCAACACCGCAGGGAGACAGAACCAATGCGTTGGTTCCGTCCCAGGCGCCTGATGGACCCGGAGAGGTTCTTCACGGAACTTGGGCTGTTTCCTGAGAACCTGGCCCGCGGCACGGCTGAAGAACTAGTCACGGCCTGGGAACAGGCAGCGGCTGGGGCTTTGGACCGTGTCGTGCCTTTGCAGCCTCTGACCCGGCGTAGGTCTCAACCAGCTCCTTGGTTCTCCGAGGAGCTGAGGGAGATGAAACACCGGAGAAGACGCCTAGAGATTGCTTGGAGATCCAGCCGTTTGGAAGCTGACCGGACACTAGTTAGGTCATATAGTAGGACCTACCTAGTGGCATTGAGGGAAGCGAAGCGTTTCTACGTTTCCTCCCTCATTGCGTCGGCAGATAACTGCCCGGCTGCCCTGTTTCGGGTGACCCGCTCGCTCCTTCAACAGGAGGTGCGGGAGGACCCATTACAAGGGCATGCCGAGGAGTTTAACGGTTATCTATACGATAAAATCGTTCAGCTTCGGGATGGATTGGATCAAAATTGGGTAGATCCAGGCAAGAGGTTCGAGACTCGTCTTGTTGAGACTGTTTGGGATAGTTTTGACCCTGTGACTCCCGAGGACATGGACAGGTTGTTGGGGAGGTTGAATGCCACCACATGTTTACTGGACCCGTGCCCCTCCTAGTTGCTGGCCACGCAGGAGGTGACACGAGGCTGGCTCCGGGGGATTATAAATGCTTCTTTGTTGGAGGGGGCTTTTCCTGCTGCCTTGAAAGAGGCGGTGGTGAGACCCCTCCTCAAGAGGCCTTCCCTGGACCCAGCTGTTTTAGGAAATTATCGTCGGGTCTCCAACCTTCGCTTTGTGGCGATGGTTGTAGAGAGTGTGGTGGCACGTCAATTACCCCAATACCTGGATGAAACTGTCTATCTAGACCCGTTCCAGTCCGGCTTTTGACCCAGATACAATACGGAGATGGCTTTGGTCGCGTTGGTTGATGATCTCTGGAGGGCCAGGGACAGAGGTTATTCCTCTGCCCTGGTCCTATTAGACCTCTCAGCGGCTTTCGCTATTCAAAAAGTTTTTATTGGTCAAAAAAGGTTTATACAAATACATATCAGGTATGGTAAATTTTCATTTTTCTTATACAAGATAAGAATTTTACTCAAATTTTAAACACATACAACAGCCATATGGCAAGCAGGTAACACGAAGTAGCTAAGTTTACAAATCTTACATACGCAATAAAGAAGGGTCAAGAATAAACAGAATATCATACAAAAGAGAATAAGGAAAACCAACACAATACCAAATATCTTTGTCACTTCCTAGTTTTGGATCTCAGAACTCTGGGTTCAGCCTGACCCAACTCCAGGGCCGCAACAGCGGCAGCCGCCTCCCCATGGTCTATAACCTCCCTTCTTCAATTCCTGGGTCATCTGATTCCAGGAGGGCTTTGTGTTCCTCCACGAGGCCGTAGCCTCCGCAATTGTACTAATTTTTTCGTAATGCCCTCCCGAAAATCATCAATCCTCTGGCATCAGCCATCTGAAGCCTACTCCCTTCTGGTACAATTTGCTTGACAAAAGTAATATTTCTTTCTCATTTCACGTACCTGTCTGGGAATCTGCCTCAGAATGGCTATCTCCTGCCCCTATAAGTCAGTGCCCCACTCCTATGTTTTCTAAGAATTTCATCTCTCGTCTCTCTTCTCACAAATTTGACATGAACCTCTCTGGGAACTGCATGCGTGCGTGCATATTGTGAATTAACTCTATAAACTCGATCCACATCCCAATTCATAAAGTCAACACCTCTCCCAAGAAATTCTCCCAACAATTTAGTCACAACATCTCTCAAATCTTCTTGGTCCACTTCTTCCAAATTTTGAAACCTAAGGAAATAAGACATTTTATCCATCTGTAGTCCAAGCACAGCATTGCCTGTCGTCTCCTCTCTTTTCTGCACTGCCGCATCTCACCCTCCAGACCTTCCACTTTCTGCTTGTTTTCTGCTGAGACTTGTTGAGTATCCTTTAAATCCTTTTGGATAGTCACAATTTCTGCTCTTATTTCCGTTTGGCCTCTTTGCAAATCATCCAGTTTCTTGTCCATATTGGATAACTTTTCCAGAATTCTCTCCATCTCTCCAGCAGTTGGTCTCTGACCTTTTGCCATTTAAAAAAAAAATTTCAAAATCCTCAGGCAAGCACAGTATCCTTGTAATTTCCTCCGGATCCACCAGGGGGCACTCACAGGAGCAACGAGTCCAGAGTACAGTTAGTCAACCAGGAAGCCGAAGGGAAGTGATGTCATCAAGATTCTCATAGTGAAGGCGGAAGCTGGACGCCACCACTGTTCCCCAGAGGAGGGGGCCTCAAACCTCCCTCCTAAATTTCTCCATCACCTCTTCTCTCCAGAGCTCCACAAAACCGTAATCTTCTTATTTTAAGTTCTCCTCTCTCCAGAATGACTCGTGCTCCTTCCAGCCGCAGGGGAGAAAACCCCCGCACTCCGGAGCACTCCACTGCCACCGATATCCCCTTCCCTTCTTCATTCCTCAATTCTTCTCCGTTCCCTGTTCACCACCAGGCTGCTGCAGTTATAAATCCAAAGCCCCGGTGTCACCGGGCACAGCGGCCCAGGCGACGACCAAAGTAATGGCCGTGGCCTGTGGCCTCCTCTCAGCGGCTTTCGATACCATCGACCATGGTATCCTGCTGCACCGGCTGGGAAGTTTGGGAGTGGGAGGCACCGTCTATCGGTGGTTCTCCTCCTATCTCTCTGACCGGTCGCAGACGGTGTTGGCAGGGGGGCAGAGATCGACCCCGAAGCGCCTCACGAGTGGGGTGCCGCAGGGGTCGATTCTCTCGCCTCTCCTGTTCAACATCTATATGAAGCCGCTGGGTGAAATAATCAGTGGTTTTGGGGTGAGGTACCAACTGTACGCTGATGATACGCAGCTGTACTTTTCCACCCCAGGCCACCCCAACAAAGCTATCAAAGTACTGTCCCGGTGTCTAGAAGCCGTACGGGTCTGGATGGGGAGAAACAGGCTCAAGCTTAATCCCTCCAAGATGGAGTGGCTGTGAATGCCAGCACCCCGGTACAGTCAGCTGCAGCTGCGGCTGACTATTGGGGGCGAGTCATTGGCCCTGATGGAAATGGTGCGCAACTTGGGCGTTCTCCTGGATGGGCGGTTGTCTTTTGAAGATCAGTTGACGACCGTCTCCAGGAGAGCTTTTTATCAGGTCCACCTGATTCGCCAGTCGCGCCCCTTCCTTGACCGGGATGCCTTATGCACAGTCACTCATGCTCTTGTTACCTCTCGCTTGGATTACTGCAATGCTCTCTACATGGGGCTCCCCTTGAAGAGCACCCAGAGGCTCCAGTTAGTCCAGAATGCAGCTGCACGGGTGATAGAGGGAGCGGTTTGGAGCTCCCATGTAACACCTATCCTGCGCAGACTGCACTGGCTGCCTGTTGTCTTCCGGGTGCGCTTTAAGGTATTGGTTACCACCTTTAAAGCGCTCCATGGCTTAGGACCAGGATACTTACAGGACCGTCTACTGCCATCTTGTACCTCCCACCGACCTGTGCGTTCTCACAGAGAGGGACTCCTTAGGGTGCCGTCAGCCAAGCAATGTCGACTGCCGGCCCCCAGGGGAAGGGCCTTCTCTGTGGGAGCTCCTACCCTGTGGAACGAACTTCCCCCTGGACTTTGACAACTACCTGACCTTCGGACCTTTAGCTGCGAACTTAAGACTTATCTATTCCGTCTCGCTGCACTGGCTTGAATTTTTGTTGTTTAGTTGATTTTATGGGTTTTAATTTTTATTAATTTTATAGGGTTTGATTGTATTTTTAAAAATTGGGCCAAATTTAATAAGTTTTTTAATGTTTGTTTTTAGTATTGTATGTGTTTTCACTGTATTTTATGTTGGCTGTAAACCACCCTGAGTCCTTCGGGAGAAGGGCGGTATACAAATTAAAATATTATGATGATGATGATGATGATGATGATGGAAGATTCTGAAGCTATAAAAATATTAAACCAGGAGCAGTGCCTAGACTAGATGAATTTATTTATTTATTTATTGTTTATATTTATATACCGCCCTATCTCCCAAAGGACTCAGGGCGGTTTACAGGCATTTAAAAACAAAAAATACAATAAATACAATTCTAAAAACAATTAAAAAACTTATTCAAAAGCCTTAATTAAAAATATAAAAATTAAAACCCAAGATAAAACCCACAAACTAAAATCTAACTCAGTCCTGCGCAGTTAAATAGATATGTTTTAAGCTCGCGGAAGGTCCAAGGTCCGGAAGCTGACGAAGTCCTGGGGCAGTTCATTCCAGAGGGTGGGAGCCCCACAGAGAAGGCCCTTCCTGGGCGTGCCAGGCGACATTGCCTCGCTGACGGCACCCTGAGGAGTCCCTCTCTGTGAGAGCGCACGGGTCGGTGAGAGGTATTCGGTAGCAGCAGGCGGTCCCAGATAACCCGCCCTATGCCATGGAGCGCTTTAAAGGTGGTCACCAAAACCTTGAAGCGCACCCGAAGGCCACAGGCAGCCAGTGCAGTCTGCGAGGATGGGTGTTATCACGGAGCCACGAGGCTCCCTCTATCACCCGCGCAGCCGCATTCTGACTAACTGCAGCCTCCGGATGCCCTTCAAGGAGCCCCATGTAGAGAGCGTTGCAGTAATCCAGGCGAGACTTCACGAGTGCGTGGGTGACTGTGCACAGGGCATCCCGGTCCAGAAAGGGGCGCAACTGGCGCACCAGGCGAACCTGGTAAAACGCTCTCCTGGAGGCGGCCGTGAAATGATCTTCCAAAGACAGCCGTTCATCCAGGAGGACGCTGTTGCGCACCCTCCATCGGGGCCAATGACTCGCCACCGATGGTCAGCCGCGGATTTAGCTGACTGTACCGGGATGCCGCATCCACAGCCACTCTGTCTTGGAGGGATTGAGCTTGAGCCTGTTTCTCCCCATCCAGACCCGTACAGCCTCCAGACACCGGGACAGCACTTGATAGCCGTTGGGGTGGTCCGGTGGAAAGGTACAGCTGGGTGTCATCCGCATACAGCTGATACCTCACACCGAAACCACTGATGATCTCACCCAG
The DNA here is from genome assembly GCF_028640845.1 of Ahaetulla prasina. NCBI lineage: Eukaryota > Metazoa > Chordata > Lepidosauria > Squamata > Colubridae > Ahaetulla > Ahaetulla prasina. The sequence goes on along the minus strand of NC_080546.1, from coordinate 70,928,095 downwards.
CGGCTTCATGTAGATGTTAAACAGAAGGGGCGAGAGGATCGAGCCCTGCGGCACCCCACAAGTGAGGCGCCTCGGGGTCGACCTCTGCCCCCCTGTCAACACCGACTGCGACCGGTCGGAGAGATAGGAGGAGAACCACCGATAAACGGTGCCTCCCACTCCCAATCCCTCCAGCCGGCGCAGCAGGATACCATGGTCGATGGTATCGAAAGCCGCTGAGAGGTCTAATAGGACCAGGGCAGAGGAACAACCCTATCCCTGGCCCTCCAGAGATCATCCACCAACGCGACCAAAGCCGTCTCTGTGCTGTAACCGGGCCGGAAACCGGACTGGAACGGGTCTAGATAGACGGTTTCATCCAGGTGCAGGGGAAACTGATATGCCACCATATTTCTACAACCTCCGCCGCGAAGCGAAGGTTGGAGACTGGACGATAATTACCTAAAACAGCCGGGTCCAGGGAAGGCTTCTTAAGGAGGGGTCTCACCACCGCCTCTTTCAAGGCGGCCGGAAAGACACCCTCCACCAAAGAAGCAATCGTAATCGCCTGGAGCCAGCCTTGTGTCACCTCCTGAGTGGCCAGCACCAGCCAGGAGGGGCACGGGTCCAGTAAACACGTGGTGGCATTCAGTCTACCCAACAACCTGTCCATGTCCTCGGGAGCCACAGGGTCAAACTCATCCCAGACAATGTCACCAAGACCACCCTCGGACGCCTCACCTGAGTCACCGCAATCTTGGTCCAACCATCCCGGTTGAACGATTTTATCGTATAGATAACGTTAAACTCCTCAGCACGCCCCTGCAGCGGGTCATCCCGCCCCTGGTGAAGGAGGGAACGAGTCACCCGAACAGGGCGGCTGGGCGGTTATCTGCCGGCGCAATGAGGGAGGAGGCGTAGCAACGCCTCGCTTCCTCAATGCCACTAGGTAAGTCCTTGTATAGGACTTCACTAGTGTCCGATCAGCCTCTGAACGGCTAGACCTCCAGGAACTCTCTAGGCGTCTTCTCCGCGCTCATCCCCTCAGCTCCTCGGAGAACCAGGAGCCGGTTGGGACCCGCGCCGGGTCAGAGGCGCAAAGGCACGACACGATCTAAGGCCCCGCCGCGCCCGCTCCCAGGCCGCAACAAGTTCCTCAGACGTGCCGTGAGCCAGACCCTCAGGAATGGCCCAAGCTCCGTCCGGAACCTCTCCGGGTCCATCAGGCGCCTGGGACGGAACCAACGATCGGCTCCGTCTCCCTGCGGTGTTGGGTGGCGGTCAGAAAGTCTAGGCGAAGGAGAGAGTGATCTGACCATGACAAAGGTTCGTGACTATTTCCTTTAAGTCCAGATCTCTCAACCACTGACCAGAGACAAAAATCAAATCGAGTGTACCACCCCGGTGTGGGTAGGGCCATCAACTACTTGCGTCAGGTCTAAGGCCGTCATGGAAGCCATGAACTCCCGAGCTGCTGTCGATGGCGAGCCGGAAGAAGGCAAGTTAAAGTCCCCATGACTAAAAGTCTGGGGTTTCAACTGCCACCCCAGCAAGCACCTCCAGGAGCTCGGGCAGGGCAGCTGTCACGTAGCAAGGAGCCAGGTGCGACCAGCAAGCCCATCTGACATCTATGGCCCCACTTCACAAGGAGGATTCACACCCGACAATCTGAGGTACAGTGGTCTCCTCGGCTCCAGACTCTCTCTAATCACAACCGCCACCCCCACCCCTACCTGGGCTCTCGGCTGATGAAATGCGGAAACCTGGTGGGCACATCTGCACCAGGGCACGCCCCTTCTGCGCCCAACCAGGTTTCCGTAATGCCTATAAAGTCCATGGCACCCCTGAATAAGGTCGTAAATTAGGGGCCTTATTGGCCACGGACCGTGCATCACATAACATCAGCCGAGGGCCCAGCCCCTGAGGGTCTAGCCTATCCGGGGAGGGGGAGAAGTCGGGGGGCTCGGGGCGCGCGATCGCCTGCAAATATCGAGCGCGCGCCCCCTTAACACGATCCGAGCCCCCGCTTCCGCCAAATCTGCCCCTCCCCAAACCGTGCAAATAACGCCACCTCCACCAATGGAACCTGAACTCCCCATAACCTTGGACCTATTAGCTCACCGCCACGAGCATGCGAGAACTGATACCCCACCCGGCGGGTTTCCCCAACACCGCCTACCCTCCACCCCTTAAAAATGCCCTATCTAAAAACCCCCAAAGGCTCTTCCTCTTCGCATGCCACCTCTGTGGATCCCAAGATCCGTCATTGAGGCCGGCCCTTGGTAATAAAACGGGCCATTCCTGCGAGGCGGGGGCACCTCGAATAACATAGGCGAATCGTGAAAATAATACTACTTCGCTAGGGGAAAACAGTCGCCGGGAGATGATCATTGTCCAGGATGGCAGAATATTAGTCCATAGTGCTTCACACGGATACCCATCGTCCGATGGTGGCTGATAATGATGATAAACAGGCTAAAGATGGAAAGATGGAAAAAATAGCCCAGTCCAAAAATCCATGGGGAAAGACGAGGTGGGTGGGTAGATCTTCTACCACCCTCCGCACTGTCTACAGCTGTTCCCGGGTATGTCCACCGCTAGATCTCAAGTCAGTCTCCAAGTCTCTTCCACAATAATTCCAAAGAGCAATCCTGGCCAAAGGTCCCAAAAGGCCAGATAAGTGCAGATGACAGTGCACAAATAATAGTGGGAGAGACGGGCCTCAAATGGCCGGGACACCTCCCATAATCACCACGCCAATTCCCTTCGTTAGGATGGTTCCCTTCGTTAAGATGGTTAAGATGGTTCAAAGATAAAAGTCCACAGGCAAGCCCCAGGCAAGCCCCACATTCCAAAGGCCTGGCCACTCCTCAGATCCAGGGCCTTTCCCAGAAACCGGGCCAGGCACCTCTGAGGAAGGCCGGTCAGATGTAATAGGCCGTAAATCCCAGATACGGCATAAGTGGGGTAGAAACGTCCTCAGAGCCCCTCCCTGCAGGGAAGGCAGTGGGAAAGCCGGCAACGGAGAAGCCGGCAGTGGAAAAGCCGGTGAAGTCATAACCCCCTTCGTCCCGAAATAACCAGGCTGGGGGGAGAAACGTGACCCCTAAGTAGCAGCGCCAGCACTCACAGTCCACAGGCCATGATGGACTAACAGGCCTCGATCCGCTACGGCCTCCGCACCACGGCCCAGGAAATGGCCGCCGTTCGCCGCTCTCCCTCACCCGGCCTCGCTCTCGGCAGCCGTGTCACCGAAAAGGCTGCCGAGAAGCTGGCAAAGCGGGCCGGGGGGTACAGGCGGCTCGGCTAACCGTCTGGGTGATGCCATCCCGCGTCGATCATCCCGTCGGCGGCTCCGTTCACCTAGCGAGCCGCCATCTTGCGCATGCGCAGAGCCTAATTATCAGGTTCTTATTATAATTGTTTTGAGGATGAACTTTTACAACCTTTATAAAACATGATGAACTCTATCTTATAGGGAAGAAAGATGCAGAAATTTGGAAGGAGGCCAAACTACCACTAACACCTAAAGAGGGACAAATGTTGACTTTAACAAGAAATCGTAGGCCAGTATCATTATTGAATAATGACTACAAGTTATTTACAAGAACTTTAGCTGGCAAACTGAAAATAATTTTGCAAAAATGTGTTCATATGGATCAATGTGGATGTTTATAGAAAAGCCAGTTAAAGCACAACCTTAAAATATTCTGGAATATTTGAATCTTCATAATGAAAAACAAACTGCACTGATTTTCTTAGATTCAGAAAAAAACCTTTGATAGTTTGAACTATGCAAGATTTTGAAATATGAATTTTGGAGAGTACTTTAAAAATGGATAAGATTGATTTACACTTCACAGAAAGCATAAATAGTTATTAATGGAGGTCTAACAAAACATGTGAAATACAAAAGAAACAAGACAGCCCACATTTCATGTCTTGTTTATTTGGTTCTTGAATTACTGGACAAAGGCATAAGGCAAAGTGGCAGGATTGTGGGAGCAAAGGTTACAAAATCAACTTGTAAATTAAAGATTGACTTGATGTTGATTTGGGAAGATCCGTTAAAGGGAATTGAAACATTAATAGGGAAATTAAAAGAATTTGGTGCATTAGCAAGTTTCAAGATTGCTCTTGTCACTTCTCGTCTGGATTATTGCAATGCTCTCTACATGGGGCTACCCCTGAAGTGCACTCGGAGGCTTCAGTTAGTTCAGAATGCAGCTGCGCGGGTGATTGAGAGAGCCACACATTGCTCCCGTGTAACACCGCTCCTGCGCAGTCTGCACTGGCTACCTGTGGTCTTTCGGGTGCGCTTCAAGGTGTTGGTTACCACCTTTAAAGCGCTCCATGGCTTAGGGCCCGGGTACTTACAGGACCGCCTGCTGTTACCTTATGCCTCCCACCGACCTGTACGCTCACACAGAGAGGGTCTTCTCAGGGTGCCGTCCGCCAAGCAATGTCGGCTGGCGGCCCCCAGGGGAAGGGCCTTCTCTGTTGGAGCACCTACCCTCTGGAACGAACTTCCTCCTGGTTTGTGTCAATTACCTGACCTTCGGACCTTTCGCCGTGAATTGAAAACGCACTTGTTTATCCAAGCGGGACTGGCTTAATTTTTAAACTTTTTGAATTTTAATAATTTTAATTGGGGTATTTTATGAATTTTATGGGTCAAATTTGACGGTTTTAAATTTTTGGCCATTTATTGAATATGTTATTTTAACTTTTGTCTTAATTTGTATATTGTACTGTTTTATTCTGACTGTACACCGCCCTGAGTCCTTCGGGAGAAGGGCGGTATAAAAATCTAAATAATAAATAAATAAATAATAAATAAATAATAGATACTAAAAATACAGATCAAGCAGAACTGGCAAATAAAATAGGTTTTAAGATTGAAAAGAATATAACAGATCTGGTTATAACTATGGCAAATATTATTTCAAAATAACTATGTTAAGATATGAAATGAAGCTAAAAACATTTTTAGATGAGAGAAACTACAACTGTCATTGCTGAGGAAAATTTCTGTGATTAAAAATGAATGTCTTGCTTATATTAGTGATTTTGTTTTAGACAAAACCTGTCTTGACAATTGATGTACCATTTAAAAAGTGACAGAAGAATATATTTAAATTTGGTCAAACAAAATGAATTAAATATAAGGTGTTACAAATGGCAAAGAAAAGAGGCGGCTTTGGTCTACCTGATTTGAAACTGTATTTTATAGTTTGCTGTTTGGTTTGAAACGGAGAGTGAGTCTGCTTAGAAATACAGTATAAGGACTTGCAGTTATAAGGACACAATCTGAGATATAAGTGGCATACATGGTTGTGGTACGACAAAGGCAATGTTAATCTGCATTTTAAAAATCATTTTGTTAGAGATGCCATACTGAGAATATGGAATAGATACAAAACTAAGTGTGCCTGAAAACACCCTTATGGCTTTCAGAATAAGAAGCATTTTATAGGCAAGTTAACAAGCAAATACAAATGGCTATATTCTCAAAGCAATATTAGAATGTTGTCAATAGGAAAGTAAAATAAAATCAAGAGAATTGGTGGCAGGTTGACATAATTGTCAGATTTTTTTAACTTGCAGTTATTAGAAATATTTAAAGTAGATAAAATGATTTATGGTTTTGAACATTGTAAGATTGAGTGTGAAACAGAATTATGTACAAATGATAAACATGTACCGTATATACTCGAGTATAAGCCGACCCGAATATAAGCCGAGGTACCTAATTTTACCACAAAAACTGGGAAAAACTATTGACTCGAGTATAAGCCGAGGGTGGGAAATGAGGCAGCTACTGGTCAATGTAAAAAATAAAGATAGAGCCAAGTAAAATAACATGAATATTTATTTGAACGAAAAACAATAAAAGTGCAAAAGGGGGAAGGAGGATTCCCAGCTTTAGAAAATTTAGAACTACGCCGCCTTTGGTATGACCTGAGCATAGCTCATAAAATTATCTGCTACAATGTACTTCCTATCAATGACTACTTCAGCTTCAACCACAACAATACGAGAACACAATAGATTCAAACTTAAAAGTGAACCTCTCCAATCTAGATTGCAGAAAATGTGACTTCAGTAACAGAGTTGTTAATGCCTGGAATGTGCTACCTGACTCTGTGGTCTCTTCCCAAAATCCCCAAAGCCTTAACCAAAGACTATCTAGTATTGACCTCACCCCATTCCTAAGAGGTCTGTAAGGGGCGTGCATAAGAGCACCAGCGTGCCTACCGTCCCTGTCCTAATGTTCCCTTTAGTTGTATTCCTTTTATGTATTCAATTCATGCTTATAGTTATATAATTATTTAATATGTATTTGACAAAATAAAATGAATAGAATAGAATAGAATAGAATAGAATAGAATAGAATAGAATAGAATAGAATAGAATAGAATAGAATTTTTATTGGCCAAGTGTGATTGGACACACAAGGAATGAATGAATGAATGAATGAGTGAATAGAATAGAATAGAATAGAATAGAATAGAATAGAATAGAATAGAATAGAATAGAATAGAATAGAATTTTTATTGGCCAAGTGTGATTGGACACACAAGGAATGAATGAATGAATGAATGAGTGAGTGAATAGAATAGAATAGAATAGAATAGAATAGAATAGAATAGAATAGAATAGAATTTTTATTGGCCAAGTGTGATTGGACACACAAGGAATGAATGAATGAATGAATGAGTGAATAGAATAGAATAGAATAGAATAGAATAGAATAGAATAGAATAGAATAGAATAGAATAGAATTTTTATTGGCTAAGTGTGATTGGACACACAAGGATCTACCACTTCTTTGGATGCCCTTCCCAAATTGAACACTGCAAGCATGAAAATGAGTCCTCCTTTAGCTTCCAAGGGACCAGGGTGCCTCTGAAGGTCAGTGCTCTAAGTACTAAGAACCCAGCACAAATCTAAGCCTGTATGCACACCAACAGTGAAAATACCCTGCACAGTGTCTCTTGGAAGAGAAGGTTAATTTTCATAGACGTTGGGGTGGCTCTTTTTTTTTTTTTTTGGCAGGGCAATAAGGGTCTCTAATATCATTAAACCCACTTTAGAAGTCTCTCTCTGTGTGTGTGTGTGTGTGTGTGTGAGAGAGAGAGAGAGAGAGAGGGAGGCCCGCTGAGCAAAGCGGCGGCGGGAGGCCGCGGGGAAACGCGGAAGTAGTCGGAGAGCTGTTTGATGGGGCGGTTGGGACCTGGGCAAACGTCGATGGCCGTGTGCTCCTGGAGGCTGATGGGCGGCTTGTCGCCTTTGCGGTGGCTCATGCAGGTGGCGCCCGGGGAAGGAGGCGGCTGCGGGGGCTGCTGCGGGAGCCGCTGGTGCTGCTGGTGCTGTTGATGCTGCTGCCGCCGCCGTTGCTGCCGCCAGGAGAGGCCGTCGCCAGCCCGGCCCTGCCGCGCCCGGCGCCCCCGCCACGCTGCTGGCTGCTGGAGGAGGCGGAGGGAGGGGCGGAGGCGAGCAGCGGCGGCGGCGGCGGACGGCGACGGCAGGTGGGCGGTGGAGGTGATGTCACCGGCTCTGCCCAGCCCTGCCCAGGCGAGGCCAGCAAAGGGCCGGGCGAAGGCGACCGAGGCGGGGCTCGCAGCCCAGCTGAGCCGCTACGGAGGAGGAGGCGGGGCCGGCTAGGCTCGGGAAGGCAAAACGGGAGGCGTTCGTCACGGGATAGACTGCTGCTGGAGCTGGAGGCTCAAGGAAGGAAGGAGGGGTGGCTGAGGACGGGCTCGTTTAAGGCTCTTCCAAAGCAGCCCTGCTGAACCGCTACGGAGGGAGGAGATCGGGCCGGCCAGGCTCCAGGAAGGCAAACGATAGACTGCTGCTGGAGCTGGAGGCTCAAGGAAGGGAAGGGAGGGGTGGCTGAGGGCGGGCTCGTTTAAGGCTCTTCAAAGCAGCCCTGCTGAACCGCACGGGAGGGGAGGGAGAGCGGGGCCGGCTAGGCTCCGGGAAGGCAAAACGGGAGGCGTTCGTCCACCGGGATAGACTGCTGCTGGAGCTGGAGGCTCGAAGGAAGGGGAAGGGGAGGGGTGGCTGAGGACGGGCTCGTTTAAGGCTCTTCCAAAGCAGCCCTGCTGAACCGCTACGGAAGGGAGGGAGAGCGGGGCCGCTAGGCTCCAGGAAGGCAAAACGGGAGGCGTCCACCGGGATAGACTGCTGCTGGAGCTGGAGGCTCGAAGGAAGGGGAAGGGGAGGGGTGGCTGAGGACGGGCTCGTTTAAGGCTCTTCCAAAGCAGCCCTGCTAAACCGCTACGGAAGGGAGGGAGAGCGGGGCCGCAGTAACTGAGAAAAGCCTGACGAGGGGCGGCTGGGCTACCTTCTGGCCTCGCGAGTCGGCCGTCCGTCCGTCCGTCACTTCTCGGCTCGGCAGCCGGTTTTGAAAAAGGTTCCGTCGCTGGGTTTCGGGACTTTTGTTTTTTTTTTTAAAAAAAAAACACCACCTTCCCCTTTTCTCCCTAGTTGGGGGCGTTTTCCCAGTTCCCTGTTTTTTTTCCGCCCTTGCCTGTTGAGTTTTACCTGACAAGTTTCTTGCGCTTCCCCTCGACCTCCCCTCCCTCCGTCCCCTTCCCCTTCCCCCCTCCCTGTCTTGTTTGTACCCCCAGCGTCCCCTTTCGGTTGTATTTAAATCCAGAGCTTGAAACCCCCTCAGTGGGAGGAGAGGAAACGTGCGATTTGGCAGCTGACCGCACTTGCACGGGCTGGGTAAGGAGAGCCCTAGACGGCCTGCGGCGCCGGGGGAGGAGAAAAGAAGCAGCCAAGAAAAAGGGGTGGGGTGGGGTGGGGAAATGAATTTAGGAGGCGGCGTGTGTGTGTGTGTGTGTGTGTGTGTGTGTGTCTGCGCCGTCACCCGCGAGGAATGCCAGCTATTTCTTTGAAGGCGGGTGTGTAGCCAGGCGCCTCCTTCCTTCGCTTGAAACCGGGAGGTTTCACTCTTCGCTCCCTCGTGTGTATTTGTCAACAATTATAACTCTTCGGTCGGGTCCTTGCCTTGCCTCGCCTCTCCCTCGTGCCCTCTCTGTCAACGCTGTCAACAATTATAACTAACGCGGGTAATTGTGCGTGAGGGGTGTGCGTGTGTCCACATAGGAATAAGACGCATGCCGCCAAGACTAACGAGAGCTAGCTGCCTGCGGTAGAAAGGACTCGCTGCAAGAGGAAGGGCTGAACGGCTTGGCTCGAGTATAAGCCGAAGGGGCGCTTTTCAGCACAAAAAACGTGCTGAAAAACTCGGCTTATACTCGAGTATATACGGTAATTGCTAAAATGTACAATTTTTATTGAAATTTGAAGAGAATAGGTGAAATAATGTATGATAAAGTATGCTTAAATTTCTGGTGGGACAATATACAGGTGGGACAAATATACAGGTGCAAGAATGGAAAAACATATGGTTGAAAAGATTGAAACTTATACTATGCTATAATCTTAAAGAGAATTTTTATAAAATGATATACTGTTGGTAAACTGTATGTCACCAGAGAAATTGTCAAAATGAACAAAGTCACCCCAAGGTTACATATGTGAACAATGAGAATTATATATCATGTTTGGTAGATATATAAAAAAGCAATTTTGGATTCAAATAGATATGCTGATTCAGATTATTTTAATGATTAATATACAATTAAGACCATAGGCTTTTTATTTTGAAATTGATGTGAAAAAAGTCATGGAACTTTGTTTTTTAATATCATAACTGCAGCTAGGTTGTTGTATGCATAAAGATAGAAAGCTTCAGTATCACTACAATGGAGGAATGGTGAAGGTAGAACTTGCCAAGATAGCTAAATTAACTTCTTTATGAGAGAAAATAATTTCATTGCTCACTGGAAACCTTTTATGACTTTTTTTTCATAAAAAAGAAAAAATGAACTTATGATTTATGGTTTTGATGATTAAACACAACACATAGAAAGAAGACCATCATGTTATAACCATAGAGAAAGAAATACATTTATATTTGTACTTATAACTGCTGTGAAGAAGATTGGAATCCACTTCTATGTACCTTTTTTCTTTCTTTTCTAGTTTTTACTTTTATGTTTCTTGCACATTAAGTTTCCTCATTGATTTTTCTTTTTCTTACTTTATATTAGTTTGCATTAGTTTTATTTATTTTATTTATTTATTTATTAAATTTTTATACCGCCCTTCTCCCGAAGGACTCAGGGCGATGTACAGCCAAAAGTAAAAACACAAAATATATACAATTAAAACCACAGTTAAAACAAAGCAGAATTATAAAGGCTGATAATTAAAATTAAAATTTTAAATTTTAAAATATTAACAAAACCCCGAAATTAAAATTCCACACTATTATGCCAGTCCCGCTTGAAGGAATAAATGTGTTTTAAGCTCACGATGGAAGGTCCGAAGATCAGGCACTTGACGTAGGCCAGGGGGAAGTTCGTTCCAGAACGTCACCGCCCCCACAGAGAAGGCCCTACTCCTGGGGGCCGCCAGCCAACACTGTTTGGCGGACGGCACCCTGAGGAGACCCTCTCTGTGAGAGCGTACGGGTCGGTGGGAGGCAAAGGGTAACAGCAGGCGGTCTCGTAAGTACCCGGGTCCTAAGCCATGGAGCGCTTTAAAGGTGGTAACCAAAATCTTGAAGCGCACCCGAAAAACCACAGGAAGCCAGTGTAGACTACGGAGCAGTGGTGTTACATGGGAGCCACGAACGGCTCCCGTTACTACTCGCGCAGCCTCATTCTGGACTAACTGTAGCCTCCGGGTGCACCTCAAGGGCAGCCCCATGTAGAGAGCATTGCAGTAATCCAACCTAGACGTAACCAGAGCGTGAGTGATTGTGCATAAGGCATCCCAGTCAAGGAAGAGACGCAACTGGCGGACCAAGCGAACTTGGTAAAAGGCCCTCCTGGAGACGGCCGCCAGATGTTCATCAAAAGACAGCCGTCCATCCAGGAGGACACCCAAGTTGCGAACCACCTCCTTTGGGGCCACTAACTCACCCCCAACAGTCAGCTGCGGATGCAGCTGACTGTACCGGTGCCGGCATCCACAGCCACTCCGTCTTGGAGGGATTGGCCTTGAGTCTGTTTCTCCCCATCCAGACCCGTACAGCTTCCAAACACCGGGACAGCACTTCGACCGCTTCGTTGGGGTGGTCCGGGGTGGAAAAGTACAGCTGAGTATCATCAGCGTACAGATGATAACTCACCCCAAAACCACTGATGACCTCACCCAGCGGCTTCATATAGATGTTGAACAAGGTGGGCGAGAGAATCGACCCTGAGGCACCCACAAGTGAGGCGCCTCGGGGCGACCTCTGCCCCCTGTCAACACCGTCTGCGACCGGTCAGAGAGATGGGAGGAGAACCACCGATAACGGTGCCCCCACTCCCAATCCTCCAACCGGCGCAGCAGGATACCATGGTCGATAGTATCAAAAGCCGCTGAGAGATCTAATAGGACCAAGGCAGAGGAGCAACCCCTGTCCCTGGCCCTCCAGAGGTCATCCACCAACGCGACCAAAGCCGTCTCCGTGCTATAACCAGGTCGGAAGCCGGACTGGAACGGGTCTAGATAGACTGCTTCCTCCAGGTGCCGGGGGAGCTGCCATGCAACCACACTTTCTACAACCTTCGCCACAAAGCGAAGGTTGGAGACTGGACGATAATTTCCCAAAATAGCTGGGTCCAGGGAAGGCTTCTTGAGGAGAGGTCTCACCACCGCCTCTTTCAAGGCGGCGGGGAAAACCCCTTCCACCAAAGAAGCATTTATAATCCCCTGGAGCCAGCCTCGTGTCACATCCTGAGCAGCCAGCACTAACCAGGAAGGACACGGGTCCAGTAAACATGTAGTTGCATGTAACCTCCCCAGCAACCTGTCCACGTCCTCGAGAGCCACAGAATCAAACTCATCCCAAATAGCCTCAACAAGACGCATCTCTGTCATCCCGGTTGGATCATCGCAATCTTGGTCCAAACTATTTTATTTATTTATTTATTTTATTTATTATTCAAATTTATATACCGCCCTATCTCCCGAAGGACTCAGGGCGGTTCACAGGCAGATAAAAACATATATATATACAAATTAAGAAAACCATTAAGAGACATATTCAAAAAGCCTAATTATTAAAAATAATATAAATATTAAAACCAATTAAAACCCCTATAAAATTTAAAAAATTTAAAATTTAAAAATTTAAAAACTAGTCCAGTCCCGCGCAGATAAATAGGTGTGTTTTAAGCTCATGACGGAAGGTTGGAGGTCTGGAAGTTGACGGAGTCCTGGGGAGTTCGTTCCAGAGGTGGGAGCCCCACAGAGAAGGCCCTTCCTGGGCGTCGCCAGGCAACACTGCCTAGCTGACGGCACCTGAGGAGTCCCTCTCTCTGAGAGCGCACGGGCCGGTGAGAGGTATTCGGTAGCAGTAGGCGGTCCCGTAAGTAACCCGGCCCTATGCCATGGGCGCTTTAAAGGTGGTTACCAGAACCTTGAAGCGCACCGGAAGGCCACAGGTAGCCAGTGCAGTCTGCGCAGGATAGGTGTCATCACGGGAGCCACGAGGGCTCCTCTATAACCCGCAGCCGCATTCTGAACTAACTGCAGCCTCCGGATGCCCTTCAAGGAGCCCCATGTAGAGCATTGCAATAATCCAGGCGAGGCGTCACGAGGCGTGGTGACCGTGCACAGGGCATCCCGGTCTAGAAAGGCGCAACTGGCGCACCAAGCGAACCTGGTAAAAGCTCTCCTGGAGCGGCCGTCAAATGATCTTCAAAGACAGCCGTTCATCCAGGAGGGCGCCCAAGTTGCGCACCCTCTCCATCGGGGCCAGTGACTCGCCCCGACAGTCAGCCGTGGACTCAGCTGACTGTACCGGGATGCCGGCATCCACAGCCACTCTGTCTTGGAGGATTGAGCTTGAGCCTGTTTCTCCCCATCCAGACCCGTCGGCCTCCAAACACCGGGACAGCACTTGATAGCTTCGTTGGGGTGGCCCGGTGTGAAAAGTACAGCTGGGTGTCATCAGCGTACAGCTGGTACCTCACACGAAGCCACTGATGATCTCACCCAGCGGCTTCATATAGATGTTGAACAGAAGGCGAGAGGATCGACCCTGCGGCACCCACAAGTGAGGCGCCTCGGGCCGACCTCTGCCCCTGTCAACACCGTCTGCGACCGATCGGAGAGATAGGAGGAGAACCACCGATAAGCGGTGCCTCCACTCCCAATCCCCCAACCGCGCAGCAGGATACCATGGTCGATGGTATCAAAAGCCGCTGAGAGGTCTAATAGGACCAGGGCAGAGGAACAACCCCTATCCTGGCCCTCAGAGATCATCCACCAACGCGACCAAAGCCGTCTCAGTGCTGTAACCGGGCCGGAAACCGGACTGGAGCAGGTCTAGATAGACAGTTTCCTCCAGGTGCAAGGAAACTGATATGCCACCATACTCTCTACAACCTTCGCCTGGCGGGTTGGAGACAGACGATAATTACCTAAAACAGCGGGTCAGGAAGGCTTCTTGAGGAGGGTCTCACCACCGCCTCTTTCAAGGCGGCCGGAAGACTCCTCCCCCAAGGACTCGCTCGTAATTGCCTGGAGCCAGCCTCGTGTCACCTCCTGAGTGGCCAGTACCAACCAGGAGGGGCACGGGTCCAGTAAACACGTGGTAGCATTCAGCCTACCCAACAGCCTGTCCATGTCCTCGGGAGCCACAGGGTCAAACTCATCCCACAAAATGTCACCAAGACCACCCTCAGACGCCTCATCTGAGTCACCGCAATTCTGGTCCAGACCGTCCCGAAGCTGAACGATTTTATCGTATAGATAACCGTTAAACTCCTCAGCACGTCCCTGCAACGGGTCATCCCGCTCCCCTGATGAAGGAGGGGCGAGTCACCGAAACAGGGCGGCTGGGCGGTTATCTGCCGATGCAATGAGGGAGGAGGCGAGCTACGCCGCTTCCACAATGCCACTAGGTAAGCCCTATTATAGGACTTCACTAGTGTCCGATCAGCCTCCGAACGGCTAGACCTCCAGGAACTCTCTAGGCGTCTTCTCCGGCGCTTCATCCCTCTCAGCTCCTCGGAGAACCAAGGAGCCGGTTGGGACCTGCGCCGGGTCAGAGGCCGCAAAGGCACGACACGGTCTAGGGCCCCCACCGCGGCCTGTTCCCAGGCCACGACAAGTTCCTCAGCCGTGCCGTGAGCCTAAACTATCCCGAAGTTGAACAAAACTATCTCCTAAACTATCCCGAAGTTGAACAATTTTATCGTATAGATAACTGTTAAACTCCTCAGCTCGTCCCTGTAAGGGGTCATCCCGTCCCTCCTGATGAAGGAGGGAACGGGTCACCCGAAACAAAGCGGCCGGGCGGTTATCTGCCGATGCAATGAGGGTGGAAACTTAGGAACGTTTCGCCTCCCTCATTGCCACTAGGTAGGTCTTAGTAAAAGACCTCACTAGTGTCCGATCAACCTCGGAACGGCTAGACCTCCAAATACTCTCTAGGCGTCTTCTCCGGCGTTTCATCTCTCTCAGCTCCTCGGAAAACCAGGGAGCCAATTGAGATCTAAGCCGGGTCAGAGGCCGCAAAGGCGCGACACGGTCCAAAGCCACAGCCGCAGCCTGTTCCCAGGCCGCAACCTGTTCTTCAGTCGTGCCGTGGGTAAGATCCTCAGGAAACGGCCCAAGCTCCGTCAGGAACCTCTCCGGGTCCATCAGGCACCTGGGACGGAACCAACGCATTGGCTCCGTCTCCCTGTGGTGGTGAGCAACGGTCCAAAAGTCCAGGCGAAGAAGAAAATGATCTGACCATGACACTGGTATCTTCACTATATCTCCTAAAACCAGATCATTAACCCACTGACCAGAGATAAAAATCAAATCTAGCGCGCCTCCCCCGATGTGTGTAGGGCCATCAGTTACTTGAATCAGGTCCAAGGCCGTCATGGAGGCCTGGAACTCCTGAATCACCGTTGACAACAAGCCGGCCGATAGCAAGTTGAAATCCCCCAAGACCAAAAGTCTGGGAATCTCAACCGCCACGCCAGCAAGCACCTCTAGTAGCTCAGGTAGGGCTGTAGTCACGCAGCAAGGAGCCAGGTACGTGATCAACAACCCCATCTGATTCCGGTGGCCCCACTTCACAAGGAGGGATTCATAGCCAGCTATCTGAGGAACAGTGGACTCCCTCGGCTCTAAACTTTCGTTAATCACAACCGCCACCCCCCCACCCCTACCTTGGGCCCTCGGCTGATGGAATGCCCGGAAACCCGGAGGGCACAGTTCAACCAGGGGTACACCCCCTTCTGTGCCCAACCAGGTCTCCGTAATGCCCATAAAGTCCGTGGACTCCCTCTGAATAAGATCACAAATCAGGGGAGCCTTATTGACCACGGACCGGGCAGTTTTATTGTCCTTTTTAATTTTATATATGTAGGCATGTGTGTGTGTGTGTGTGTGTGCATGTGTAGACACACACAGAAATACTAAAGTTATATGCTTAAATTAAAGTTCTAGTGTATTTCAAGCTCTACTCCTACCATTGAAAATTTCTGAAGCAAAAAGTATGAATCCTTAAATACTTTCACTAAAGACTAAATGTGATAGAAATAGAGAGAATCAGGTGGGAAAGCCAACAGGTTTTATCACTGCATGCATATACACAGCATGTTCATCTCAGACATTTAGAATTTTGTTTTGTTAATTCTATTTTGATTCGTGGAAATAATTTCCTTCAGTTAAATTCTGAAACAGAAAATATCTCATCAAAAGTTCTTAAGTTTTAAATCTTCCTTTCCTTCTTTTTGGTGTCAATGGCAGCTTACCAATATCATCATCTGTCCTGTCTATTGGATCTTTTTCTAGACAGTCTCTAACAATATCTCTGCTCATCAAAGGATCAGAAGCCCTCTCAATATCTTCTTCATCATCATCATCTTCAGAATCTACTGCTGTTTCTGGTAATCCACTCAGGTCCATGTCACCAGCTTCACTTTCTGTGGCCTAAAATGATAATATAAAATTTAGAACAAAGGATTGTAGGCTTTCTATGATGTTATCAAAACATTAAATTAATGGATTTGATGTATTACTTTTTATTCAGCTATATGTTTGCCAAAAATAAGTCCTAAAGTAAAAATCCCAACATATTGTAAATATTAAGGACTAAACTTACTTCAGTGAAAGTTCAGAAGCAACAGTGATATCTGAAAAGATTATTTTTCAATAAATCACTTTTATCTTTTGAGATATATTGATAATTTTATTAAAGATATCTACAGCCTTGAAAGGCTTTGTTGTTGATGTTATTGTTGAAGTACAACGTGATATATGAGTATTCTAGATCAGTGGCAGCATATGCAGCCCCAAATCCTCTCCTATCTCAACAAGAATCCCAAACATTACATCCTGCCACTACCTATTATAGCTGTACAGACACTAATTTCTCATTCTCGGCTTTATGGTCTGACAGCTGCTCTTTCCATTCATTCTGCCTAATGCTCCTTTTCTGGGATTCCTCAATCATTTTTTCAACCCATAACCAATGCCCAGTTGATTCTGATTTTTCCATTTATAGCTTCTCAGGCCACCTTCCTATTTTTTTAAACAGCACAAATTACTAAATACTCTGGAAAAATAGGAAAAATTGGAGTTTATTTTTTGCAATTTTATTAATTAAAAATATAAAAATAGTATTCAATTTAGGATTGCACTAGCTTTTTTGGCTGCCACTACATACTGTTGGCTCATATTTAATTGGTTGTTCACTAAGACTCCAAGATCCCTCTCCCAGTTACTGCTATTAAACCTGGTATCACCTAGTCTATATGTGTACTTTTGGGGTTTTTTGCCTAAGTGTAAGGCTTTATTTTTCTGTACAATGAATTTCATTTTGTTAGATAGGCCCAATGTTCAAGTCTGTCAAAATCCATCTGGATCTTGAGCCTATCATCTAGGACAATGTTGGTGAACCTTTTCGGCACTATGTGCCAAAACAGGAGCGCACGCGGGGGAATGCCGGGGCCGGGATAGCTCAGGCAAGAGAAGCCTGTTATTAAAAACACAGAGCCTGCAATTACTGCAGGTTCGAGCCCGGCCCAAGGTTGACTCAGCCTTCCACCCTTTATAAGGTAGGTAAAATGAGGACCCAGATTGTTGGGGGGGCAATAAGTTGACTTTGTAAAAAAATATACAAATAGAATGAGACTATTGCCTTATACATTGTAAGCCGCCCTGAGTCTTCGGAGAAGGGCGGGGTATAAATGTAAAAAAAAAAAAAAAAAATGCCGGGGGAGGGTTCGTAACTTAGGCGTTCCCCTAGACCAGTGGTTCTCAACCTTTATAGTGCTGCGACCCCTTTAATACAATTCCCCACGATGTGGCGACCCCTTTAATACAATTCCCCACAATGTGGCGACCCCAACCATAAAATTATTTTCGTTTTAAATTTATCGCGCCTGAGGCCTTATTGGCTAGCAATCTGAACTGCTTGCGATTGCCTTGAGGACAGAGGCATTAAAGCGGAAACTCCTCCCCTATTAAGTTTATCGCGCCTGAAGCCAGATTAGGCTAGCGATTGGGAGTGATTGCAGCTGGCTTGAGAGGAGACATCAGAGCAAAGATTTCTCTCTTTTTTAATTCATCGCACCTGAAGCTGAATTCAGCTAGCAATTTGAAGAGCCTGCAGCTGGCTTGTGGAGTCAACCATTCCAGCGCGATTCTTCAACTTGCAAGTATACTTCCCATATTTCCGATGGTCTTAGGCGACCCCTGGCAAATCGTCATTCGACCCCCAACGGGGTCCCGACCCACAGATTGAGAACCTCTGTCCTAGACGATCGGCTGTCCTTAGAAGAACATATGACGGCCGTCGCCAGGGGAGCTTTTTATCAGGTCCGCCTGATTCGCCAGTTGCGTTCCTTTCTTGACCGGGATTCCCTTCGCACAGTCACTCATGCCCTTGTCTCTTCCAACCTGGACTACTGCAATGCTCTGTACATGGGGCTCCCCTTGAAGAGCACTAGGAGGCTCCAACTGGTCCAAAATGCAGCTGCACGGGTAATAGAAGGGGCACCGCAATGCTCCTATATAACACCGCTAAAGATGCTGGTTATCACCTTTAAAGTGCTCCATGGCACAGGACCGGGTTACTTACAGGACCGCCTACTGCCACCTATAGCCTCCCATCGACCTATGTGCTTCCATAGGGAGGGCCTCCTAAGGGTGCCGTCAGTCAAACAATGCCGACTGGCGGCCTTCTCTGTGGGGGCTCCAGGCCTATGGAATGAGTTGCCTCCAGGGTTGCGTCAACTCCCCGACCTCCGGTCCTTTAAACGCGAGCTCAAGACTCTCTTATTCCACCGTGTGGGGCTAGCTTGAGGAAATTTTAAGTGGGGTTTGAAGATTGTTTTACTTTAGTTTTAATTTTAATTGGCCATTTTATAATCAGTTTTTTAATATGCTTTTTAATTTTGTCTATGTGCTTGTTTGTTTTTACTTGGCTGTGCACCGCCCTGAGTCCTTCGGGAGAAGGGCGGTATAAAAATCTAATTAATAAATTAAATTAAATAAAATTAAATTAAATAAAATTAAATTAAATAATTAAAATAAATAAATAAATAAATAAATAAATAAATAAATAAATAAATAAATAAATAAATAAATAAATAAATAAATAAATAAATAAATAAATAAATAAATAAATAAATAAATAAATAAATAAATAAATAAATAAATAAATAAATAAATAAATAAATAAATAAATGCCGGAACCCAGAAGAGCAGCTTCCCAGGGCGTACACATGGGAGCAAAGGAAACTGGAAGAGCAGCTCCTCGACACGCATGCGCACACTGGAAAGCTGAACTTTCAGTTTCTGGTGTGCACACCAGTCACATGGTCTTTCGGTTTCTGGCGCACATGCATCAGATTCTGACGCACATGTGACCAGCTGGCTGGCGCGCATGTGTGGGCTGGAACCCAGAAGAGCAATGGCTGGCTTGGAGAGATAACTCTGCGTGCCACTTCTGGCATGCATGCCGTAGGTTCGCCATCACAGATCCAGGGTGTTGTCTATTCCTGCCAGCTTAGTATCATCCACAAATTTGGTAAATTCCTCTTCTATTCCCTCATTTAAGTCCTTTATGAAGATATTAAAGAGTACTGGGCCTAAGATGGAACCTTGTGGTATCCCACTGGTTACAGTACTTCCCTCCATGTAGATGTAGTACCATTAAAAACTACTCATTGAGTATGGTTTGTCAGCCAGTTACAAATCCATCTGGTGGTGATGCTATCTATCCCATTTTTTTCCAGCTTACCAAGAAGTAGGTTGTGGTCTACTTTGTCAAATGTCTTGCTGAAGTTTAAGTATATTATGTCTACAATTTAACAAACCTATGCTGGATTCTAGTTATTACTTTACTTGTTTCTAGATGTTGCCAAATCTGTTTGGTTTTTTTTTAATTATCTTGTCCAGTATCTCCTGGATATTGATGTTAGGCTGATTGGTCTGCAGTTTCCTGGGTCTGTTCCCCCCCATCTCCCCCCCCCTTTTTAAAAGATGGGAACCAAATCAGCTTTTTTCTGGTCCCCTGGTAGTTCCCCGGTGCTCAAAAATTTTCCATCAGGTCCTGGTGATTTGTATTTATCAAGATCAGACAGGTGTTCTCTTACCTTTTTTGTGAGGGGGCTTATTTTAACTTTTATTTCTAGTCTGTCTCTTACAGTTATATTTTTGGCAGGCTGGGCTATAGTTTCTTTTTGCATGAAGACCAATGCAAAGAATGAGTTAAGCATTCGTTGTGAAGGTTGTAGAGAGTGCTGTGGCGCGACAGCTACCCCAATACCTGGATGAAGCCGTCTATCTAGACCCGTTCCAGTCCGGCTTTTGACCCGGATACAGCACGGAGACAGCTTTGGTCGCATTGGTGGATGATCTCTGGCGGGCCAGGGACAGGGGGTACTCCTCTGCCCTGGTCCTATTAGATCTCTCAGCGGCTTTTGATACCATCGACCATGGTATCTTGCTGCGCCGGTTGGGGGGATTGGGAGTGGGAGGCACCATGTATTGGTGGTTCTCCTCCTATCTCTCCGACCGGTCGCAGACGGTGTTGACAGGGGGGCAGAGGTCGGCCGCGAGGTGCCTCACTTGTGGGGTCCCGCAGGGGTCGATTCTCTCGCCCCTGCTGTTCAACATCTATATGAAGCCGTTGGGTGAGATCATCAGTGGCTTCGGGGTGAGATACCAACAGTACGCTGATGACACCCAGCTGTACTTTTCCACCCCGGGCCACCCCAATGAAGTTGTTGAAGTGCTGTCCCGGTGTTTGGAAGCCGTACGGGTCTGGATGGGGAGAAACAGGCTCAAGCTTAATCCCTCCAAGACGGAGTGGCTGTGGATGCCGGCATCCCGATTCAGTCAACTGCAGCCGCGGTTGACTGTTGGAGGCGAGTTATTGGCCCCAAAGGACAGGGTGCGCAACTTAGGTGTCCTCCTGGATGATCGGCTGTCGTTTGAAGATCATTTGACGGCCGTCTCCAGGAGGGCCTTCCACCAGGTCCGCCTGGTTCGGCAGTTGCGCCCCTTCCTTGATCGGGATGCCTTGTGCACAGTCACTCACGCGCTCGTTACCTCTCGCTTGGATTATTGTAATGCTCTCTATACGGGGCACCACTTGAAGTGCACTCGGAGGCTTCAGTTAGTCCAGAATGCAGCTGCGGGTGATAGAAGGAGCTTGACAGCTCCCACGTAACACCGCTCCTGCGCAGACTGCACTGGCTACCTGTGGCCTTCGAGTGCACTTTAAGGTGTTGGTTACGACCTTTAAAGCGCCCATGGCTTAGGGCCTGGGTACTTACAGGACCGCCTGCTGTTACCACATGCCTCCCACCGACCCGTGCGCTCTCACAGAGGGACTTCTCAGGTGCCGTCCGCCAAACAATGTCGGCTGGCGGCCCCAGGAAGGGCCTTCTCTGTGGGGGCTCCCACACTTTGGAACGAGCTTCCCCCAGGCTTACGTCAAATACCTGACCTTCGGACTTTCCGCCGCGAACTGAAGACATACCTTTTTATTCGCACGGGGCTGGCTTAAATTTTAAATTTTAAATTATATAAATTTTATCGATTTTAAATTTTCTACTAATTTTAAATGGGGTTTGGTTTTATAAATTTTAAAGTTCTAGGCTAATTATAATAAGTTTTTTAACTTGCATTTTAAATTGTATACTGTGGTGTTTGTATTTTATTGTTGCCTGTACACCGCCCTGAGTCCTTCGGGAGAAGGGCGGTATAAAAATCAAATAAATAATAAAATAATAATAAATAATAATAAGCAGCTCTGCTTTCTCTCTGCTGCCTGTTACTTCCTTGCCATCTTCTCTCTTTAGTGGATTGTTTCATTTATATTTATATGTTGGAAGAAACTTTTTTTATTATCTTTGACTTTTGTTGCAAGTCTTTGTTCATTCTGAGTCTTTGCTTTCCTGCCTTCATCTTTGCAGATTCTGGCTATCTGGTAATATTTTGCCTTAGTTATGTGTCCCTCTTTCCATTTTTTGTACTTGTCCTTTTTGTCTTTCAATTTGTCAGAGAGATCTTTGTGGAATCATGCTGGTTTCTTCTTGGATTTCTTGTTAAGTCCAGTATGGTTGTTCCTCCAGTTCTCTCCTCTAACCTGTGGACAACAAAGTTGTCATCTAAGTTGGTCAGGAACCTATTTGATTTCTCACTGTGCAGTGAGAAATTGCAGTGAGTCTTGCAATTGATGTCAAGGCAATTGAAGTCCCCCATTACTATTGTAGTGTGTTTCCTACATATATTTGTTAGTTGGTTGGCAAAAAGAACATATTTTTTTCTGCTTGGTTGGATGGCCTGTAGTATACACCCATGGCAATGTCATTCTTTTTTTCTTTTATATTGACCCATATGCATTCTAGGAGGTTTTTATCTTTGGCTTTGTGTATTTCTATAGCAACATAGTGGTCCTTTACATACAGTGCAACTCCACCTCCTCTTTTATTTATTTATTTTTTTCAAAAAGTTTTTTATTTGTTTTAGTCAAGTACACCATTAAACATAATTCAAATTTCACCCCCCATTGTATTTTATCCAATATATTTCCTTCTCCCTTAAAATTATTATTATTTGCACATATCTATCAAAAAATCTGTTTCATCCCCCCATTCTGAAATCAATATTTAAATCAAGTCTAGTCCCCATATTTTATCCCCCTTTTTACCCTACCCTCCTTCGTTCAAAATATAACAGTAGTTTTAATTTCAAGACAATTGTTATTTCATAGCCCAATACCCAAGAGAAACAAAAAAGATCAACATAAAATATTAGTTTTCTCTTAGATACCATTTCAGTTTCAATTTCATATTTAACATAATTCTCTTAGTTTCCCCAAGACATCATTAGTAATTATTCTATTAATTATCTCTTAAATTCTTAAATATCACAAATTTCAACTTATTCTGTAATGCTTTTGAATCAGAGGTCAGCCATCTAATTAAAAAAACCTTTCTTAAAGCTATCTTGCACTCGCACAGACATATCCATTTTACGTGGGAATGTCTTGAGATCACAGAGACATTCCCCTCTTATCATCTTCCTCTGCCTCTAAATAACATATGCCTAAAGTTTTCCATATAATCAATTCTCGAGAAGATTAAAAGGGGCAAATTTCTCAAAGAATTTCCATCATTGTGTTCAGCTACTCCATTGGAAGTTTTGTCACAAATTGTTTCAATCCCATTACATATTCTTAAAAAAAAACAACCCCTATTTCCTTAACATAGATTCCTTAACACTCTTTCCCCATTATTTTTATAATCCTTTCTTCAATTCCCCAAAACAGTATTAATAATTATTCTATAATTATTACTTTTATTCTTCTTTAAGTATCAAAATTCTCTGCTTGTTCTTTAATATATCTAAATCTGAGGTCAGCCATCCAAGATCCTTTCTTAAAGCTGTCTTGCAATCACACCGACATATCCATCTTCCTGGAAATTGTCCTGAAATCATGAAGACCAATTCCTTCTTATATTTCTTCCTCTGCCTCTAGATGTCACAAATAACAAAGTGTCCATTTTGTTTCAATCATGCTTAAATGGCAATTGAATTTCTTCTTTTTCTTAGATGTTTTAAATCATAAAGGTCAGCTTTCTTATTCAAAATCCTTTTTTAAAAAATATCCTGCAATCACACAGATATATCCATCTTTCTTGAAATTATCTTGAAATCACAAACACAATTCTTTCTTTCATTTCTTCCTCTGCCTTTAGGTGTCCTTCTTTAATTTACAGTCACAAATAACGCAGTATCCATTTTGTTTCTGTGATACTAGACCATGCCTTTTCTTTGTCTCCGCTTGTTTCCCTTTTTCCAAATTTTATCCCATTTTAATAATTTCTTTATATTTCTTTTAGTCCCAAATTATAGAGAATAGAGGGATTTAGGGTATTCCATTAAAATCAATGTAGTATTTCCTTTGGCTCCTTTCTCTTTTTTTATGTATATCTCAAATAGTCAATCAAAACGTCCAAAAGTCTCAAACGATTGTTTAATTAGAAGAGAACTTATTCTCCTTTATTTAGTTGGGGCTCTAAACTTCAATTCCAAGCCCTCTTTGTCAGAATTCAGGTATCTTTTAACTTATTTCCTTCCGTTCTAACTTTCACTTAAAGTTAGCCACTATTTCAATGTTTCTTTTAAGCTTGTGCTTATTTCCACAAAAATGCCTCTTCGTGAGCTAGTGTCAACTCACCCGGTTTCGATATCCTCGTCAGATTTTATGCTTCACCTCCTACCTGTTCTTGTGGCTGTCCCGATTTTGGAGCAGCTGATGGTGGCTGCAGTTCCTCTTCGCTGGGTTGAGGGAAAAAAGCCGGAGCTACAGGGAATCTGCAACTTCCCTGTTCGCTCCAGCGGCTCCCTCATTCTTCGCTGCCTCTATGGGGCAGCTATGGTCCTGAACGGACCTCCATTTCGAGGTGGATATCGGCGCTTACCCCGGAGTTTTTGGGGCTTGCGACCGTTCCATCGCGACGCTTGCCACGCCGCCCTCCACCTCCTCTTTTATGGGGTCTGGTTTTGGATGATAATAGAGGTATGTCAATGTTCCCAAAGAAACACATCCAGAAATCTGCAGTCTAATCAAAGTGATATTAATGTTAGGAAAGGTTCTAGCTGGTTTGAGTATATACTAAATATAACAATAAGACCAAGCAAGTTTACAGTAGCTAGTACAGTGACTATTTGGAATGCAAAGCACATTGATTCTGAGTTTTCCTAATATACGCTTGCTGATTAAATAGGGGGGAAAAGAATTGGAGGCCATTACCGTTAAATGGATTCACAGCTAATTAAACAACTAAATCCACAAGGAGTCATTACTGGCAGTGGTTCAATCTTGAGGGAGATTTTGATGAAAAGATAGAGGGTATTTATCAAATCCATACAACCATACAAGTAGAAGGGATAGGTAATAGTGAAGATGACCAAAATAGTTCTGCATGCTCAAACCTTAAATTTAAACTTCAGTTTAAAACTTCATCGTATCACCATGAATATAGGTTATGGGAAAACTGATAATCTATCAGTTTTATATAGATGTTTGAATAAATTGTCAGTTGAATGTAAGTTATTAATATAAAGTTCTGGTTTATAATTAAATCAATGCTTAAATTGGGTGAATTAAAAATAGTAAACATAAAAAAAATTTTGTTCTCTTTAACAAATTAGGATGCATGTTAAGAATTTTGTTTAGTTTTTAACATCACATTTAAGCAAAACTTGACTAATCTGAACCCCACATCCAAAAAAGATTAACAAGAATGAAAAACAACAACAACTAAATCTTATGAAAAATAGTTTAAAGAACTGGATAGCTGCAAATAAAAGGATAACAACAGTTTTCCCTTGATATAGCACTTTGTTAAAATTGCAGAGAAGCAGTTATCAGCTGACTTGTATGAGAACCTTCCTAGCAGCATGAGACCTTTCACATGAAAGATTGCTTGTCTCCTTTACTGAAGTCATCTAAGGAATGGCCAAATATCAGACTCTAAAACTGTATCTTCTACTGTGGAAACTGAATTGACCTGGAAGCTGGAATACATGATGTGTAGGTTGTAATCACGGGATATTCTTAACTGGGTTGGGAGAGATATATTTGCATATATCCTAATACTTTCTAATAACAACAAGATAGAAAGAGCTAGTCAGCTTCAGTCGATGTTTATCCTCCTTGCTGATAAAGAGAATAAATGTTCAGTGGTTCTACAAAACTGGTGAACTCCTAGAAATTATCTCTAAGTTTTATAATTTATTATGCAATCATTGGTTTGCAGGAGCAATAATGGCTGGAAACAGGCTCTCTGATCTTAGTTAATTCAAACTTCTTTGGGCAATCAACTATTTGATAAGGTTTTAATCTTAGTCTGTAATAAAACCACAACTCAGCTATTATTGACTAAAACCACATCAAGTAGGAGGTCTTCAGACAGAATGAAGTTGTTACAACCTCTTCTTTTAAATTCATCTTTTTCTCCTAGTCTCCTACTCTTCCAGCAGCTTAATGGAAACCCTGCTTTGTATTTTTCACACTTAATGTTAGATTTTACAGGTAGTCCTCAACTTACAACTGTTCATTTAGTGATCATTCAAAGTTACAACGGCACTGAAAAAAGTGACTTATAATCGTTTCTCACACTAATGATCATGGCGGCATCGCCATGGTCTTGTGATCAAAATTCAGATCCTTGGCAACTGACTCATATTTATGACGGTTGCAGTGTCCTGGGTTCATGGGATCCCTTTTTGCAACCTTCTGACAAGTAAAGTAAATGGGGAAGCCAGATTCACTTAACAACTGTGTTACTAACTTAACAACTGCAGTGATTCACCTAACAACTGTGGCAAGAAAGTTCATAAAATGGAGCATAACTCATTTAACAATTGCCTTGCTTAGCTTAGCAACAGAAATTTTGGGCTCAATTGCGGTCATAAGTCAAGGACTATCTATATTCACATGTTCACATTCTCAGTATTCCTACATTGAAAAACCAGCTTCCACTGTAACATTTATAAATATTGAAATTACTTCTGGTTACTATTTTATATCTAAGAGATCCCCCATAAAAACCATATGCTAAGTATCTGAGTTTGCTTAGCTGTTTGATAAGTAACACAAAAACTTATAAAATATTTCTATGATTCATATTTTAAAGTTCTTTGGTAATTATTAATTAGTCAAAGCAAACAAGCTCTTTTATCAAAAGGAAATAGAAATATATATGACAAAATAACTACTGCATGCTGCAATGTATTAATTAGCCACAATGGGCCGGGATAGCTCAGGCAATAGAGAAGCCTGTTATTAAAAACACAGAGCTTGCAATTACTGCAGGTTCGAGCCTGGCCCAAGGTTGACTCAGCCTTCCACCCTTTATAAGGTAGGTAAAATGAGGACCCAGATTATTGGGGGGGCAATAAGTTGACTTTGTAAAAAAAATATATATATACAAATAGAATGAGACTATTGCCTTATACATTGTAAGCCGCCCTGAGTCTTCGGAGAAGGGCGGGGTATAAATGTAAACAAAAAAAAAATATGCTTGCTGATAATTGTAACTAGATATGAATCAATTTGTTCTACTTTCAACTTCAAAATTCCAAAGCATGTTCATATAACTTAAAAATTAATGGATAGATGCATAAGCATTTCTGTAAGAAGATAACCACTGTCAGATAAGAAGGTATGTTGCTGAATTACACCTTCCAATAGTTTTCAGTACCAGCTACTATTACTTGGATAATTGGTAATTGTTTGTCATCAACATAAATCACTGTTGGTTTCACAATTCTGCTTAGATTTGCAAAGTAATACAACAAAGATATTCAATTGTTAAGATTTAACTGGGAATGAGATTTTAAAAACATACCTGATAGATATCAGATAGACTGCTACTGCCAGAGTCACTAGTGATGCTACATCCTGAATGACTAGATGAAACGTGGGTCACCTGTGGGTGGAGACTGTCAGTGAGGTGCAGTTTTGTAAAATCTGCAGGTAGCTGTGGACAGAAGAGAAAAATATATTTAGGTTTTGTATAATAGCAAAGATTTCATAAAATTTTAAAAACTTCATAATACATGTTTTTTCTAAGATATGAACAAATTATTAAGCATATTCATGGTTTAAGAATATTGGGAAGAAATATTAAAATGCAATGCTTCATATTCATAGATGAAAATCTTGAATGCTCATTATATTTAAACAGCAACAACCTTTGTTACTTTTCAAAGAAAGGAATATGCATATCTAAAATAGACCTTTCAATAAGCCCTATTTAGCAGTAATTTCTACTGAAATCATTACGAGTTTTAGAATTGATAGGAATATTATGAAAGCAGTTAAGATAGCAAGTACTGATTTATATGAGTGGAACCCCTGTTAATTTTTAAATATAAATGATTTGTACAGAACTAGAAAGAATATTTCAGTTACTGGAATAAGTATCCATCCTTTCTGATCACTATAGAAATTATAAGTACAGTAACCCTCAGTTTATCAGGGAAAAGCTATGTGTTAGATGTGAATTATAGTCAAATTTACATTCAGTCAATTTACATTAACATCATTACACAAAAGAAATAAATTGATACAATTTATCAAAATTTCTTTTAAAAATCCATAAAATAGAATTTATCTGCTATCTGAGATATTAGCAGGAAAATTTTGTTTGTTTGTTACATCTAAATTCTGCTAAATTAAGGTCTTTTAAATTGATGACTTACTGTACTAAGATTTTAGACTTGGCAATGCTTTTTCATGTGCTCCTTACATATTAGTAAGAGATTAAAAAACAATTTTTAAAAAAGGGTACACGATTTATTTATTTTATTTTTATTTTATTTATTTTGTCACAACAATATATGTAGGAATCATACAAAAGATTATATAGTATATAAACATATATGGGTAAATATAAGGAGGTATAAGCATATATATAGAATATATATAGAAAAACAATAGGACAGGAACGGTAGGCACGTTTGTGCGCTTATGCAAGCCCCTTATGGTTCTCTTAGGAATGGGGTGAGGTCAATAGTAGAAAGTTTTTGGATAAAGCTTTTAGGATTATGGGAAGAGACCACAGAGTCAGGTAAAGTGTTCCAAGCACTGATGATTCTGTTACAGAAGTCATATTTATACATTCTCTAACCCTTATTTTGGAAAGAAGCATGTTAAAAACTGGTATAACATATAATATTTTCTTCAAGATCCAATGGCAAGAATGAATCTTATGTACTCAATAACAATTAAAAAAAATGCAAACATTTTACGTCTGAAAATTTATTGGTACCAAGTATGTGCAAATTTATTGAGAATTCTAATGCACATTTTTTTCTAATTTCTGGAAACCTTAGCTACTTATAATTTCAGGATGTACCAGCAACTCTGACCATCTCTTTGACACACAATAAAGTATATTTTGCCTCCTCTCAATTTGCTTCTCTAACCATTTTTCATTTTGGAACTGAACCAAGCATGGAATAAATGACTGGACCACAAATATTGAACAACAGTATACAGAACAAGACATAGCTCAGCTCAACTGAACTGTTCCTAAAATGAAGTCTTCAAACAGCTGAAGGACATTTTCAAACAAGAACACAGATATTTCCTAGCTGAACCTAAATAAATTCAGCTGATATTGATAGTAGTAGTGATTCCCTTGTACTTTCCATCTTTGGTCTGCATTTAATCACCTAATAGATAGATATACCTTATAATTTACTTTCCATACCATCCTATTCAGTTTTGTACAGATCAGTAAATTTACACTACTATAGTTATAAAATGCATGTTTAAACACATTCTACTCCTCTCTTCTAGCCTCACATAACTACATAGATAAAACACTTCTCTGTGTTTAAAGAAATACAAGGAAAAGAGAAACATAACTTTGTTAAGGTGGTGGCGCGTTCACATGCAATGGCCCTGAGCTCCCGATACTGGTATGTGGTGCTTGGAATAATGTGTGTATGGATGTGTATGCACAGTGTAGTGCAAGGGGCAAAATTTCCCTACACCCACGCAGAGCTGCTGAACATCGGGTTCGCAAATCAATCTGAAATTACCAGTGATTTTCTGCAGTCCCACAGCATACCGAACTTAATGGTGAGGCCTCCAGGATCTCCATGGATTGTTTTTGGGTTGGGAAGGCACAGACGAAAGCGAAAGGAGAGGAAACAATAGCGCGGCTGTAGAGCCGGTCAGCCTCACAGACTAGCATTGCCTAGTGTCTTTTTGACGAATACCAGATCTCTCGTCCACAAAATTGACAAATTAGAGCTGCAAATGGCAGCAAACAGGTTTCTCCATGACAGCTATGTGATGTCATGTTGTAATGTCATGATGTTGTAACGGAGACCTGGCTACATCCATCTGTACCTGATGCAGCAGTGAGGTTGACAAGCCGTGTTACTTACCGCTTTGACAGAAATGGTAACTCCAGTAAGAGCAAGAGAGGGTGATTCTATACTTATATACATAGTAACTGGTGTGCAACAGCAGAGTAGCTTATACGTATTGCTCCCCAGATGTGGAACTGATGACTGTCACATATACGCCATTTTATCAGCCTAGAGAAATCACTGAGATAATCATTATAGCTGTTTATATTCTACCTGATGCCAATGTCAGCATGGCACTTTGTAAGCTATGTAACGTCATCTCCAGGCAGCAGCAAACTCATCCAGAGGGTGCTTTTGTCATGGCTGGGGAATTTAATCAAGTGTGCCTAAAGACAGTTCTCCCTAAATTTGTGCAGTATGTGCAGTTCTTCACCAGAGGGAAGAACACTTTAGACCGTGTGTACTCCAACCTGAAACAGGCATAAAAGCAATCCCCCTCCCCCACCTGGGTACATCCGACCGTATCTCATTCCTGTTATGCCCAAAGTATGTCCCTCTCAGGAAAAGAATTCAGCCAGCCATGAAAATGGTTAAAATTTGGTCAGAGGGCATTCTCAGTCAGCTGCAGGACTGTTTTGAAACTACTGAGTGGAGTGTATTTGAACATCAAGACCTGCATGAATATACTGATGCCGTACTCTCTTACATCATAGCGTACTGATAGCGTAACAGCAGACAGCTGCATCAGTCTATGGGAATTGTAAACCCTGGATGACTGCTGAGGTATGGATGCTTTTGAGAGCCTGGGATTCTGCCTTTAAGGCAGGGGACAGTGAGAGATATAGAGAGACCAGGACAAACCTCAGAAGAGGCATTGAGATGGCAAAACAACAATACAAACACAAAGTGGAGAACCATCTAGCAGACAACAACCCGAAGCAAGTGTGCAGCACCTAACTAATTATAAGGGCAACACAAGGAACACTGTCAACGCTGATGCCTCATGTTGTGGTCTGTCAGCAGCTTACGGAGCTGGCAATGAAGTCAGACAGCGATAAGGCTGAGGTAAGGCCAGGGCCATTGGGAAGTGAGGTGCGGACTCCAGAGCCTCCAGAGACTGATAGTAGTGAGGTCAAGGAACAGGAGCAGCCTGTTTCTAATGCACGCATGAGAAGAGCTGCCAGAAGGCAAGAACAGCTCAAGCAGAGAGGACAACTCGGGAGTAGGGCCAAGAGATGACTGGCCCTCCCATAAGGCTTAAAACAGGCCAGCACCGGCATTTGAGCTTTGCGGGAAAACAACGTTGTAGCTGCGTCTTCTGCTTCATCTATGTCTTTGTTTTTGTGGCTTCTGGACATTTGCCAGGAGGGCCTTTGGCAGTTTGCCTAATTGGGTCAAGGTTTGCGAAATAACTGAGGAATTTGTGTTGGGAGGCATTTGTTTTACTTTGAGTTGAACCACGCTGGGAATGAAGTAATTCCCAGCTGTTCGAATAAAGTTTGTTTGTTTTTCCACGGACTAAGTTTATTACTATGTACTTGGGCCTGGGTCACAACACGTCATTGGTAGAGGAGTTGAACACCTTTGCCCGCTACAAGGTGAAAAGATCAGATTCCGTAGCCACTGCCCACCAGCCTTCATATTCCAGCCACTCACTCTCTAACACCAAATGAGAAGTATTAAAGGCTATGAATCCTTGCAAAGCTGTAGGCCCAGATGGGGTGCTGGGGATAGTGTTAAAGAATTGTGCCGATCAATTAACAGGGGTCCTAACAAGGATTTTTAATATCTCCCTGCAAATAGCCTGTGTTTCATCATGCTTGAAAGCAGTCACTACTGTCCCAGTCCTGAAGAAAACAGCAATTAACTGCCTAAATGAGTACAGACCTATCATATTAACGTCTGTAGTGATGAAATGCTTTGAGAGATTGGTTGCCCAACACTTTAGGACATGCCTCCCACCGGACTTTGACAAATATCAGTTTGCCTACAGGGGGAATAGGTCGACAGATGACACCATAGCTACTGCTTTACATTCTGTAGCAAACCATCTTGAGAAACCCAGGAACTGGGTTCTGGATTATTGCAACGCTCTCTACATGGGGCTGCCCTTGAGGTGCACCCGGAGGCTGCAGTTAGTCCAGAATGCGGCTGCACGAGTAGTAACGGGAGCCGCTCGTGGCTCCCACGTGACATTGCTGTTCCGTAGCTTGCACTGGCTTCCTGTGGTCTTTCGGGTGCGCTTCAAGATTTTGGTAACTATCTTTAAAGCGCTCCATGGCTTAGGACCCGGGTACTTACGAGACCGCCTGCTGTTACCCTTTGCCTCCCACCGACCAGACGCCGACAGAGAGGGTCTCCTCAGGGTGCCGTCCGCCAAACAGTGTCGGCTGGCGGCCCCAGGAGTAGGGCCTTCTCTGTGGGGGCAGTGACGCCTGGAGCGAACTTCCCCGGCCTCGTCAAGTGCCTGATCTTCGGACCTTCCGTCGTGAGCTCAAAACATATTTATTCATTAAAGCGGGACTGGCATAATTAGTGATGTATTTTAATTGGGTTTCTTAATATTTTTAACTTTTAACTTAAATTTTAATAATCAGCCTTTAAAATTTGCTCTTTTTAAATGTTGTTTTAAATTGTATACATCTTTGTTTTTACTCTGGCTGTACACCGCCCTGAGTCCTTCGGGAGAAGGGCGGTATAAAAATTTAATAAATAAAATAAATAAATAAAATAAATAAACTATGTCAGGATGCTTTTCATAGACTATAGCTCTGCCTTCAACACCATTCTGCCGACCATCCTTATCAAAAAGTTGACTGACTTGGATTTTTCATCTTCCATCTGTGACTGGATCAAAGACTTTCTGAGGGATCAGCCACAAACAGTGAGAGTTGGGTCTGTCATATCTGAAGCTTAGCACTGGCTCCCCACAGGGCTGTGTGCTCAGTCCCTACTTGTATTCACTGTACACACAATTGTGTACTGTCAGACCCATCTACTGTGATCATGAAGTTTGCAGATGACACCACCATACTGGGTCTTATTATCACTAGATGAGATCGCTAGGGCTCGCTGCCTTAGAAGAGTGAGGAAAATTCTCAGGGACAACTCTCACCCTGGTCATCACTTCTTTACCCTCCTACCATCGGGAAGGAGATATAGAAATATAGCCAGCTCCACAAACAGGCTGAAGAACAGTTTTTATCCGTGGGCTGTCAGACTCCTGAATGAGAAATAACATCATAACTATGTAGTATGATGGACTGCAGGGCTGGCGCAATGTGTAACATGTTCACACTGGTGCAATAGGGCTGGGTGTTTTGTTAATATGATTTATTGGGTTAGGGATTTTCTGTCTTCACTGTGAGTTGTATTGTGTTGAGGGAGTTCAACCAATCTCATTGCACATATGTTGTGCACTGACAATAAAGATTTGAATTGAAGTTTGAGATGCAGAAAATACAACTCATCCCCACAGCCTGTGCCTGTGTAAAACAGTGAAGGGACACAGGACAGAAAATATCCTGCAGAAAGCACAGCTCACAACACAGTCCTTTCAGCAGTTCCAAGAAGGCTGCACAACCATTTGAACTACTCAGGTAACCCTGAGGACATAGATAAACCCACCAAGTGGCCTCTAAAAGAATACAAATGACCAACCATCTGCAAGGAATATAAATCCTTCCATTCCCCACCTTCCAGTCAGAGCTAAAGAAACTTCTTGAATGAGAAACGAAACATCTTCAAAGAAAAACAAGAAAGTCCAGTTGCCTTTTGAAAAAGCACATTTGGGACAACTATGACCTGGATGACAGAGAATCTCCATAGACCTTTAGCCTTCTTCAATCTCTTTCTAATTTTCTATGCTGAACTAACTTCACTATATGGAAACACCCCAGGAGCTGAACTAGGCATCATCTATTTACTTTCTCAAATATTCAAACTAGTCACTCACTCATATTGTTTCAAGTTCATCAGAGTTCACTACCTTATTGCTCAGACCTTATACCAACAACATAATTATACCAACATCTTCCACAAAGTCCTCAACTTATGATCACTTGACTGTTCAAAAATACGAGGCTGAAAAAAGTGATTTATGACTGGTCGTTGCAGTTCTGACCACTGCAACATCCCCATGGTTACATAGATCGAAATTTGGGTGTTTGGCAAACAGCATATATTTACAAAGATTGCAATGGATTCACATAATGATTATGTGATTTTCTTGGTAATTTGCTTAACCATAATGGCAAAAAAGGTTGTAAAATCAGAAGTGACTCACTTAATGACTGCATTGCTTAGTCATTAAGACTAAGAACTTAGAACGTAGATGGACATTCCAGTTCCATTGTGGTCATGAGTCAAGGACCCCCCATAAATTTTAAGCGATAATCACTGCTGCTAAAACAGTATGCCTTGTGTTAGCTTCACTAGATACTCCAGGCCAAGAAATCAACATCACAAGAAAGCTAAAGCTACTTTTACTGAGATTACCTATAACAACATAATTTTGTAAATCTAATTGCACTGAGCCTCCTCCTGCTTTTTATAGTTCAGTGAATTAGGGACACATCTGTCTGAGTCACTTCCAAACATTAAACGCACATTCTGGATATTAAAAAAACCACTACAGCATGTTGTTTACAGCTCAAACCACTCTAATGTATTGTTAATAAACCACCCACTGGACAATGAAACTGCACTTTCACAAGCACTTGATGGCAGGCCCAAACTGCTCGTTTTTAATCTAATTCTCACAAGCAACAATAAACAAGAGGACAATGAAACTAACATGGGAACCAGACCCTATAACCTTAATATGGGAATCAGATCTTACAAGACATCTAATTGTCTAAGAAAGTCTACTTTGCCATTATACCTACACCAACATCATTATTATAGGTTCCAATAAGAGAACGCACAAGATTAAAGTGTCTTCATGGTCTTCCTCTATTGTGATATATGCAATATATTATCTGCAATATAAATGTATAATCAGTATGAATGTATAACAGCGACCAGCTTTATGCAGAAGGATTAATGTACAGTTTGACATTAGAACTCAAAACAATGAAATGTAACATCATAACTATGTAGTATGATGGATTGCAGGGCCGGCGCAATGTGTAACATGTTCATACTGGTGCAATAGGGCTGGGTGTTTTGTTAATATGATTTATTGTGTTAGGGATTTTCTGTCTTCACTGTGAGTTGTATTGTGTTGAGGGAGTTCAACCAATCTCATTGCACATATGTTGTGCACTGACAATAAAGATTTGAATTGAAGTTTGAGATGCAGACAATACAACTCATCCCCACAGCCTGTGCCTATGTAAAACAGTGAAGGGACACAGGACAGAAAATATCCTGCAGAAAGCACAGCTCACAAAACAGTCCTTTCAGCAGTTCCAAGAAGGCTGCACAACCATTTGAACTACTCAGGTAACCCTGAGGACATAGATAAACCCACCAGGTGGCCTCTAAAAGAATACAAATGACCAACTGTCTGCAAGGAATATAAATCCTTCCATTCCCCACCTTCCAGTCAGAGTTAAAGAAACTTCTTGAATGAGAAACGAAACATCTTCAAAGAAAAACAAGAAAGTCCAGTTGCCTTTTGAAAAAGCACATTTGGGACAACTATGACCTGGATGACAGAGAATCTCCATAGACCTTTAGCCTTCTTCAATCTCTTTCTAATTTTCTATGCTGAACTAACTTCACTATATGGAAACACCCCAGGAGCTGAACTAGGCATCATCTATTTACTTTCTCAAATATTCAAACTAGTCACTCACTCATATTGTTTCAAGTTCATCAGAGTTCACTATCTTATTGCTCAGACCTTATAACAACAACATAATTATACCAACATCTTCCACAAAGTCCTCAATTTATGATCACTTGACTGTTCAAAAATACGAGGCTGAAAAAAGTGATTTATGACTGGTCCTTGCAGTTCTGACCATTGCAACATCCCCATGGTTACATAAATCGAAATTTGGGTATTTGGCAAACAGCATATATTTACAAAGATTGCAATGGATTCACATAATGATTATGTGATTTTCTTGCTAATTTGCTTAACCATAATGGCAAAAAAGGTTGTAAAATCAGAAGTGAGTCACTTAATGACTACATTGCTTAGTCATTAAGACTAAGAACTTAGAACGTAGATGGACATTCCAGTTCCATTGTGGTCATAAGTCAAGGACCCCCCCTAAATTTTAAGCAATAATCACTGCTGCTAAAACAGTATGCCTTGTGTTAGCTTCACTAGATACTCCAGGCCAAGAAATCAACATCACAAGAAAGCTAAAGCTACTTTTACTGAGATTACCTATAACAACATAATTTTGTAAATCTAATTGCACTGAGCCTCCTCCTGCTTTTTATAGTTCAGTGAATTAGGGACACATCTGTCTGAGTCACTTCCAAACATTATCCCCACATTCTGGACATTAAAAAAACCACTACAGCATGTTGTTTACAGCTCAAACCACTCTAATGTATTGTTAAGAAACCACCCACTGGACAACGAAACTGCACTTTCACAAGCACTTGATGGCAGGCCCAAACTGCTCGTTCTTAATCTAATTCTCACAAGCAACAATAAACAACAGGACAATGAAATTAACATGGGAACCAGACCCTATAACCTTAATATGGGAATCAGATCTTACAAGATATCTAATTGTCTAAGAAAGTCTACTTTGCCATTATACCTACACCAACATCATTATTATAGGTTCCAATAAGAGTACGCACAAGATTAAAGTGTCTTCATGGTCTTCCTCTATTGTGATATATGCTATTATCTGCAATATAAATATAAATGTATAATCAGTATGAATGTACAACAGCGACCAGCTTTATGCAGAAGGATTAATGTACAGTTTGTCATTAGAACTCAAAACAATGAAATATAACATCAAAGCATTTCAACTTCCAAGAACAATTTATGGCAGAACTCAAGCCATCTTGAAAAAGCAAAAGTTTAACACCACCACTGAGCTACAGATTACTGAACTCACATATATGGAAAGATTATAGACAATCTCAAAAAGGCTCGACAATGTGTTTTAACACCTTACAATTGTTAAATTACTTATAATCTGTCCTATGTGTACCTGTAACAGCATAACCAATCTCTATTGCCCTCATTTCCTTCCATCTCTGCCCCAAATTAAATCCTACATCAGTCTAGGCCAGTGGTGGCTAACCTTTTTGTCATCGTGTGCTAAAAGCGGGGGGAGCGTCGCACGTGCGTGTGCCTACACCCATAATTCAATATCCCCCACCCCCCTGTGCATATACATGCAACTCTACTGCGTGCTCCCCGCTTTTGGCACGTGATGGCATAGTGGGCCTGGTAGGCCTGTTTTTCTCCCTCCCCAGGCTCCAAAGGCTTTCTTGGGGGGTGGGACCTGAAGTCAGGAAACAGGCTGTTTCCGGCCTCTAGAGTGCCTCCAGGGGTATGGGGAAGGTCGTTTTCACCCTCCCCAGGCTCCTAGAAAGCCACTGGAGCCTGGGGAAAGCGAAAAACAGGCCCTTCCCACACACAGGAAACAGGGAAACAGCCTGTTTCCTGACTTCTCGTGGGCCTGGAAAGCATGCACCAGAGCTGAGCTAGGCCAATGCTCACGTGCCAATCAATATGGCTCCACGTGCCACCTGTGGCATGCGTGCCATAGGATTGTCATCACGGGTCTAGGCACTCCATATATCTGATGGAAATGAGCTACAGTTTAAAAAAAAAACCTTATGCCTTTTGACAAAATCTGTAAGGATAGTCCTAATTTAGCAATCACAGTTGGGGATCGGCAGCTCTGTTCTTAAGCAAAGTGGTCGCTAAGTGAACCTGATCCCATTGAGATAAAATTTTAGTTGTCTGGTTCAGTAAATTAAAAGGGTAAGAGTCATATACCTGATTACAGAACAATGATCTAATTTTATTTATAGACATGAAAAAGGGACATACGCAACATAGGATAAAATCCAATTAAGGTATTTTACATTGGAATGCTACTTTAAATAAATGGTTAATTTTTGTATAATTTATATTAATCTAATGGCCTGCAGAAATGTATATTGAAAATACAAGTCCCAGAATCACCAATAAATATGACACTTCAACAATTCTCCATGGAGAAGAGGAGGAGTTCTTACATACAGTTGCATATACTGCTTTATAATTTCAATCACTAGTTACAGAAATAAAAATAATTTCTGACTTTATGAGTCAATCAGAACAGAATAACAGAGTTGGAAGGGACCTTTGAGGTCTTCTAGTCCAACCCCCTGCTTAGGCAGGAAAACCTACATCACTTCAGACTAATGGTTATTCAATATCTGCTTAAAAACTTCCAGTATTAGAGCATTCACAACTCCTGGAGGAAAGTTTTTCCACTGATTAATTGTTCTGTCAGGAAATTTCTCCTTAGTTCTAGGTTGCTTCTCTCCTTGATTAGTTTCCATCCATTGCTTCCTGTCCTGCCTCAGGTCCTTTGGAGAATAGCTTGACTCCCTCTTCTTTGTGGCAGCCCCTGAGATATTGGAACACTGCTATCATGTCACCTCTAGTCCTTCTTTTCATTAAAGTAGACATACCCAGTTTCTGCAACCGTTCTCCTGTCCCCTAATCATCTTTCTTGCTTTTCTCTACACTTTTTCTAGAGTCTCAACATCTTTTTTACATCATGGCGACCAAAACTGAATGCAGTATTCCAAGTGTGGCCTTACCAAGGCATTATAAAGTGGTATTAACACTTCACGTGAACTTGATTCTATCCCTCTGTTTATACAGCCTAGAACTGTGTTGGCTTTTTTGGCAGCTGCTGCACACTACTGGCTCATATTTAAATGGTTATCTACTAAATCAATACATTGATTTATTTTTTTTCAACTTGTATGGTCTCCTGTCAAGTGACTCTAAATGATGAACATTTTTAAAATAAATTAAAAACAATTCCCAATATAAATATAAAAAATAACATAGTTTCAGCTAACGAAAATACAGCAATCAACAGTCACTATTAGCCAGGAGATAGGACCCTTCCCACACTTAACAGAATTTTAGGACCTTACAAAATGCTAGCATGGTCAGGGCTATCCTACTCTCGAGATAGAGACTGTTCCACAGTGCTATGGAAAAAGGGAATAGCTCCTGGGCTCTACCAACCAGCTTTCCTTGGCTAAAGAGCTTCAACCACAGCCCATAATGAATATTGTGTATCATATCATATCATAACAACATAACATAACAAAACACAATATCTAATAGGTAATGGCCAACCATTAAAACTAAAACAATATAGTAAATAAAATGTTTATATTAATAAATCATTTCCTAAACTTTTAATAATTGTTTAACAGCAATTCTAGTAAGATAATAGCCAGATAACTAGTTTTATCCTTTGCAATAATCTTCAAAAGCATAAAATATAAATCATAAAAATAATTGTTTCCAAATAGATTACTCACTGCAAATATTTGTATGTCACCCATTTGACAAACCAAGTGAATGATTCTAGACAGTTTACAATATCCACACATTTAAAAAATTCATACATTAATTCAGTATTAAAACCTTAAAAAAAATCCATTCCTGTCCTTAGTAAAATCTCCTTTATTGAATCTCCTATGGAAAAGGATTGGTTTTTAATCAGCTTCATAAATGACAAAAGAGCAAGTGCTGA
Source organism: Ahaetulla prasina (assembly GCF_028640845.1). NCBI lineage: Eukaryota > Metazoa > Chordata > Lepidosauria > Squamata > Colubridae > Ahaetulla > Ahaetulla prasina. The sequence continues at coordinate 70,888,979 of NC_080546.1, read as the reverse complement.
CCTAACTAAACTGAAGGATCTGCAACTGAGAATCCAATAATTCAAATCATTCTCTCCTGGTAGACTGTGTAAAGTGGGCAGATGCTACCTGGAGGGGGTGATCCCACAAATTCAAAAGTCCAAGACGTATATGGCACTAACATCTTGAATTTATTTACTTTATTATTCTGTTGCTGATTCCTAAATAATCTGATTGGCTAATAATCAGAAACATAATAAACCCATGTGCCCTCCCAAAATAATAAACTTCAACTATAAGTTATTTTTATAATATCAAAAAGAAGGAAGGAAGGAAGGAAGTTGTATGTTAAACTCATATTTTCAATCATATCAATCTGTCCTCCTGTGCATAATGGAATAACCAGATCTTAACTGAAGTCCACAATTAAAGAAGATGACTGGATCTCAGTGGTGAGGAAATTCTGCCTTGAGGCCTATCAGAATATAAGGAGGATTATCTAGTGACAGAAAGCTGTATAATGACAGCCGTACACAATCTGTAATCCATTTCCTTTATGTGTTTTGAAGGCAGCAGTATATTTCAAAAATACTTTATGCAGGAGAAATACTTGAGGTGTTTAAGATACAATGGAAGTGGGAGGAAAGAGATAGCACACTAAATTGCACATATATTATATTAAATTACCCCTGTTATTGATTTATGACAGAGGTGATATCAAACATTACAAAGTTCCCAGAATATTATCAGATTGGTTTTGTTGACTTATGGAGTCATGAAGAAATGTTGAAATTTAGCGAAAAGCAGTAGTTAATATAATCCACAAGCTCCAATATTTTTATTCTCTCAACATCAGCCAAGAATGTTTCCATTTTTCTCTGCTTTATACAAACAGAAGTAGGAAGGAAAAAAAAAGCACAGCCCTCAGCTCTAGTGATCTGAGCAGGCAGAGGCTCTAAGATGTCTGCTGTAGCTCAGTCAGGCCACAGATAATAAATAACTTGTTTTCTAGGAGTTGTACATTTTCTAACCATCTGTAAGATGGTGATGGGGATTAGAGTTCACATGACTAGTCTCTCTGCTTACAGATATCTTCAGTGCTACAAAGAATATGTCTGATATCTATTTTATCATACATAAAAGAGGTTAAATGCTTCCACCTTCTGGAATACTCAGGGAGATACCAAGAGGCTGAAATCTTCCTTAAATAACTGAACCAGATTTCCACTCTCAACTAATATGCATTTGGAATTCTTATAAACTTTCCTAATCCCTTTTCTCACTGTGGCATCTACTGATTTAGTTTATATCCTTTACCATCCTAAGAAAATAAGCTCTTAGAATCCATCAATTAGAACCTGTCTTCAGGTCAGAACTGGCTTCAGGAAATAAGACAAGTTCAAAAGCTTCATCTAGATATGCTAACTTGACACTTACGTTGACAGTTTTTCAAAAGAAAGAAGGGCTTCAAAGAGCTTTCAGGGAATAAGTGAGTGGGTGCTCAAAGAAGGAAGAAAAGGGGAAAGAAGAGAAAGTGCGGGGGGGGGAATAGACTTGACCAAAGAGAATGGTTGCAGAAATGGCACTCGCCTAGACTTCTTGAATAGAAAGTTCAGATATCATGGAATTCTCACTGAAAAATACTTCTATTATCAAATATTTATACAGAATGGAACTCAAAAAAAAATCTTCTTTCAATAAGTTAAAATGTGTGAGGAAGACAATTATCAAGCAATCTGACCTCAAATTGAGTTTATTAACAGACTGCTGAAATAGGGTAATCATCTGCTATATGATGCTTGCTTCAGTCAACTATCTTCTTTCTAGATTTTGAGATATCTGAATAGTTTCCAAAAATAATTTCATAAAATTTTTACAATTGGACACAGTAGATGGTCTACTGTCTAGAAAATATTTATATTGGGGGGAACTAAAGTAAATAATATATAAGTCCATATGTGAGGTGGATTAACTGAGTTACTCTCAGCCTGACAGTGCTGCTGTACAGATTGCTGGAAGGAGCAAAGTCCTGGCTATTCATCTAACAGAAGATTTTTTTTTTCACTGCCTTTACTCAAAACCCAGCATCATCTTAATGTTAACATAATCTGGGGTGCTAAGTACAGTTCTAGTTGGCAAGCTAGTTTTCCTCCTATTCAGAGAAGTTATTGCTTTACAATCTATACCTGTAATATACTTTTCATGAACATGAATTTCATCATCCATAGCACTCAGCCTGCTAACATCATAACATAAAGCTTGCTATTGAAAACAAAAGCACAGTGATAAAAATGTAGAACCTGTAGAAATGACTCAGTGGTTGCTCCTTTTGAAAACAATAAAAGGCAAAAGGTGTAAAAAGATTACCAGTTTATCATACTACAGTAAACTTTTCAACTAAATCCACATTTTTAGAGCTTGTGCTTTTTAACCTACACTTTTCATTAATTACATCGATTCTTTAAATAACAATAACAAATTGTAATCCCAACAGAATACAAATGAAGATTTACTGGAAGAAGACTTACATGAGTTTTAAAGTACAAATAATCATAGCACACTAAAAATAATTTCAAAAATCTATAAAAAATAAAATATAAATAATATTTAAAACAACACACTTTATTTTACAATACAATATGCAAAATGAATGAATGAATGTTTTTTCCTTAAGTCCTTTTGAAACCACATGTTCCAAAGTGAACTGCAGAAACACTTCAGCTTCACAAATTACATTATTAAAATGAACAGGAATACTATGATACAAAATATAGTTCTTTTATTTGAAGGCTTATTCTGAATCTTCATATTTTTATAAGGAAAGAGCTTTATGGACTTAGAGATGGTGTTCCTGTCTGTGCGATTATGAGGTGGGAAAGTAGCACATTTTCTCTCTCCCTTTCATTTGTTCTCTGCAATCAAGCAAGTGTCCATGTATGTATCAATTCAGGGTCCCCAATATCCAAAATGCAGACCGTACGTCCATGGCCTGTTAGGAACCAGGCCGCACAAGGTGAGCAAAGCTTCATATGCACATGTGTAGGATCTAGGTAGCATGCAAAACAATCTACCCCCAGTTCGTGGAAAAACTGTCTTCCACAAAACCAGTCCCTGGTGCCAAAAAGTTGGGGTACTGCTATATTAATGTATAGATAAATATTAATATGTTTAAATGAAACTATACAATTCATCAATAAAAATATCTAACTCAAAACTACTGACATATCGAAATGTTGGAGGTGTGACTGTGATGACACTACATATTTTCATATTTGGTGGACTTGCAAGAAAATTAAGGCCTTTTGGATAAGAATTTGGTGGATTATTCAAAATGTCCTGAAGAAGAAGATAAAGTTCCTGCCGCAATTTTTCCTTTTGGGAATTATAACGGATTTACAGGGTTTGAGACTAAATTGATTCTGAATTTAATAACAGCAGCAAGGCTGTTGATTGGACAATATTGGAAGAAAGAAAAGTTACCTACAATAGAAGAATGGATATTGAAAGTTACTAATTTGGCTGAGATGGCTAAAATCTCAGCTTTTTTGAAAGACAATACGCAGGAAAGATATTTAATTGAATGGAAAAAATGGATTGATTATTTACAAAACAGATATCAGATTAAGAAATATCAGATTGCCTTTGAATAATTAGGAAGTATTATTTTATGTAATGGCAGGGTTGGGAAATGAAAAGATTTGGATGAGGTTAATTGGATTAGAAAGGAAAATTTTACTCTATGTTTGGTTTATGTATAACAATACCTTGTGATTGATCAGGGAAGCCGGGGGGGGGAGGGGGGCAGGAAGGGGGGAAGGGGGTTTTGTGGGGGGGAGGGGGGAAAAAGGGGGAAATTTTTTTTGTTTGTTAAAACTTTTTCAATTAAAAAAAAACCTACTGACATAAACTAGGATTATGTTTTCTTGTCTTTCTTTGTGCAAAACATACTGATGAGAAAGCCAAGAAACATTCAAGTTTTAAATAACAAAGTAAAATCAATACACAATTTTTTCAGCTTGATATCCATGTACTCTCCCAAATTACAACAGCAGTATTTTATTGTTTTTAAAATGGAGTCTTGTGAATGAGTTGAATTCAATAATGTGAGAATAAATTTTACCATTTTCTTTATATAATCCCTAGTGCCTCAACTCATGATATAAATAATTCTTATCAATTAATGATGAAAAAGCACCTAACAATGGCCAATTCATATAGAAGATTCTGGGAGTTCAACTATCAAGAACCCCACTGAAATGATGCAAACAGATTAAAACAAGTTTGACTGTTATAGAACAAATACCTTAATAATAAATTTGGCGAATTATGGCTTCATAAATCCATAAAATGCTCAAACTAGTACAACAAAAACAGTATCTTAACTATGAATAGGCACCGAGAAAATCAAAGAGAAGACAATGTTAACTGATGGAAAGAAAAAGGTTGAAATGGAACTTTACAGTATTAAAAATATTTATATAAAGACTGTTTGTGTGTAAGATTTGCATCAACTTCTGCTTTTTAAAGAAACAAATGACCATCAATATGTATCAATATATCAATAAGGCCATAAAACAAAGGAGAATGCAACAGATACAAAATAGAACTTACCAAAACAAAAACAAAAAAACCCCAACCTAGCTTAGAAAGGAACCTAGCAACTATTCTGTAGATGCTTATATCAATAAAAATGTGGTCATGTTTTAAAAGACTGTAAGACCAGCATTGAATCTCCTTCCAATGAAGCTTCCAATTCAGGATACCACTGAGAAAAAATAATTGGTATATTTTACTTCATAAACAGATGAAGCGACATTCAAGAGAGCATTCTCTCTCTCTCTCTCTCTCTCACACACACACACACACACACACACTTCTTCAGGTCTTATATATTTTACTTGGTACTCTTCAGCTATTATCAGCACTACAAGCAGTCCTCACTTAGTGACTGCCTCATTATTGAGTGACTGTTTACAGTTGCAACAGTAATGAAAAAGTAACTTTGTGACATTCTCACATTTATGACTTTCAAAGGTCTGTGAAGCAAACAAAAGCTGAAGTGAGATCATGATCACAATCAGTTTCACTTACCATCTGCTTTGTTTAATGACCAAGTTGGCAGTTCCAATCGTGGTCACTAAACAAAGTCCATTCTGTACAACTTTACTTTGTTTTTCACATTATCAGGAAAAGACTCACAGTGTAAAATACTTTACTATATCTGTGCAGACGTAGTGATAGAAAGGCATTTTGTAAAACACAGAGAAGCAAATATAGTATTTGTTTGCAACTCTTTAAACCAGCAATAATTTTTTCCAATATGAACCAGCAGGCAGCCATGCAATTCCATTCAATTCCAAAGATGAAGTTACATTAAAGAATTGAAGACAATACTTTACTTCTGTGTAATCTGAAGCTATTTTTTTAATTCTTTCCCCTAAAAGAATTTTGATAAGAAATTATGTAATGAGAACTTTTTCAGAATAATTAAATAAAATCTGAAACAAAACGAAGTAAATTTGGTATAAAAGGGAGAAGTCAATAAAAGAAATATCACCTTCCAAAATGGATTAAATCAAGGTTGTGGAGAAAAAAACTTGCAAAAAAAATCCACTAACTCATCCTTTTGGGAGAGGCAGGTGGAAAGTGACTCAGAATGCTTGTGACTGCTCTAGGCAAATCTCCCCTCCCTCCTGTTCATGTGATACAAAGCAGAGCATATATAGCCATCCTTTGCTTCCTCATCCACATATACACAAAGAAATGGCCAGTCCTGGTAAAGGGGTTGAAAAGAATGACACAAGTGATGCTCTTCATGCTTTTCTTACTTTGTCGGAACTGAATCTGAAGCACTCCATAGTGTTTTCTTCTATAAAGTGAGTTTCTCTGATGAAAAGTAACAATGGAGAAGGCAAGCCTAATCTATGAAAATCTCCTGAAGACACCTGATTGGTAATCTTCAAACTCGACATTTAGAAATCTTCCCCCCACCCTACTATTCCTGGCTATCCAAAAGTGTAAGTAATGTCTTCTTATGTTAAGATGACAATCCATGGACAAGTTCTTTTCTTGTCCTTCCTCCCACATTTTATATTGTTCCAATATAAAACTTGAATATTTTGTTTCTATATTACTTAAGCATCCCATCTTTGAGTCACTTATTAGCATGAGAAATTAGGGGTTTTAGGCATGTATGCTATAAAGAAGGGGAAGGCAGTACCCCTTTTGGGAGCTTCAACCTTATTTAAAATGTTACAATCAGCACAGTGATTCAGAAAGGAAAAGCATATATAAAGACTGCTAGAATGTAATGCAATACTAAAGATACTTAAAGAATCTAAATGGTATCTTAATTATAATTCACTAACAAAATATTATTTTGCAATTTTAAAATCATTAAGTTTAAAAATACTAACAACCATACTGATACATTCCGGTTTCAGTTTTAGCTTTAAAATTGTTACCACATCTATTTCTTTTCCCTCTTTCATACATCAAGTATCACTTTTATCCATATGTTATTGAAGATTAGTGCACTTCATTGCAAGGAAAAGTTCCTATTACTCCTCAGGCCTTATATCAATTCAGCAGGAATATGGCAACCTGTTTAAGGATGTAGGATATTCATAAATGTCATACTTGCACAAAGCATTTTTTTTTTAAAAATAGTTTACTGAATAATCACAAGCATATATCATAATGCTAATTACTATATATTTTCACACATTTTAGGGTCCTGTAAAGTCTAAATGACAAATAAAGGCCATCATTCAGGCAGCCATGAAATGAATTGGCTCTGCCCAAAAGAATTTTTGACCTCTATTTTTCAAACACCAGTCTCTTACATAGCATGGCAAACTGCTTTGAAACCTCAGGGGAATTTCTGAGGCAATTTGATCAATGCTGCGTAAGGGGCTGCCATTCAAGAAAAAAAGGGCAGCTCTGTTGGGCACACCTATAGTTTTCTGGATTTTGGCCTTACATTTTTGGCATTCAAGAGTAACACTTAAAATTTTTCTCTTCTTTTTATGAATATTATCTTTACATACAACAAACAGCATCTACCTAAGGGATTACTAGATGATATAAGTATAGTTGACTCATGGGATTAATTAAAAGAACTAGCATTTATTGCTTGTAAATTTAAAATAATTCCAATTTTTAACAAACAAGATTTGTCACACATAGGAAAAGCAGATTTATAATGAGCATACAACAAATTAGAGAATTATTCCACTTCACTGTGCATTCTGAAGTAATTTTAACTTCAAAAGAAATATGGTCAGAAGTTCAACTTAAGTATAACCTACATAAAGTTAATATTACAAACTTCTTTATATAGAATCATGCAACTTAAATATTTTAAATACAAATAAAAAATTAAATTCAAGCTGGTCCTACTGCAATGATTCACAATTATTTCCACAAAAGTAAAATGAGCATAATACACGAAGCTACAATTTAAAATTAAATGTAGAAAAACCCTTTAAAATAAGCAGAATTTGCTATACTTACTGAATATTTCTCCTGCTGGCCCATAACTCCATGGTTAGCTGGGATTGCAAGAGGTTTCATAATGAACAAACATATGCCGAACTTAATTTGCACATGATATACTAATTTATCATGAATAGCAATCAACCTCTACTGCAATAAATTAAGTAACAAAAAATCAGGGGGTAAGCAAGCCAAGAGCTCAAAGTATCGTTCACAAAATCTCTCACACTGGTAGTACAGAAATATAATCCAAACAGCATTTGCCTCCATTTTTGTAACACTTTATATCTTAAGCATGCACAGAGGTAAAGTGCCTAGCAACACCATACATATCCAGCATTCTTCTACAAGAAGCAGGAGCATTCCCTGAGACCAAAAAGGAGAAAAAAAGGAGGGGGGGAGCTAAAATGGCTGACTGCACACAAGACTCCCTCAAAAAAGCTTAAAACCATATAGTATTAGTCAGGATGCAGCAACCAGCTTCCTGTACACAGCCAAGATTGTTATTTCTCCTGCTTAGTTTGCAATCACGATGACAGAGAGCTCCTCAGCCCCATTATTTTTTTTTAAAAAAATAAAAAAATTAGGGCAGAGCATCTGAATAGGGACCTCCTCCATGGCTGCTAATGATGCTGACAGGATGACCAGTGATCTCTGTTCCCGTCAACTAGCCAAGTTTGCACAATTAATCTAAGCAGCATAACACTGACAGACATTTAATTTAATAATGTCTGTCCCTCACATTCAAGGAAATCATGTCTAACACAGGAACGTCACTGAGCAAAGGGGGGAGAGCACCAAAGGCACATACACAGAGAAAAACAAACCTAGAGAATCATGAGTCTGAATGTAATACGCCAATATAATTACGTTATTGTGCTTACTTTGGAAGACCATGGCTGCAGGCAGTTGGCATAGCAACGCACAAGGAAAGCCATTTCCTTGGTAGAAAGAACGCTTCCTTTTCTAAATAAAAAATTCCTCTTAGGATACAAACGGCATTGCTGCTTCCTGCAGAAAGCAAAGACACTGTAGTCTGTCTCTTAACCTGCACACAGGCACACTCAATGCAGTTCTAATGATGTAAGTCGATCTCTCACTGCCTCCCTCCCTTTTCCCCCATACATCGAAAAATTCAACTCAAATGGAAAGACAGATTCCTTGCCGCTCGCCCCCTCAGCTGCTTAACTATTTCACTCATTAAAGTACAGATGGACAATTCAAATAGAGTAACAAGCGCTTGCCTGTATTATATCGGCTTCTGTAGGTCAAGCAAATCCCAGAGGGGAAAAATCCATTGACTGCTGGCTCCAGTGCCTTACCAAGGCAGGATAGGAATAAGGAGATTTACTTACTTAACAGTTTCCAAACTAAATATAAATGTTCACCAAGGTGAATATAATGCATAGCATTGGTTGATACCTCCTCATTCCATACTTCATCCAAAAATAATATTGCACCAAAACTGTAAATATCTAATCATTAATGGAGTATTTGACAAGATTTCAAATTAACAGGTAAAGGTACCTTTCATTTAGTGACTGTTCAAAGTCATAACAGCACTGAAAAAAATGATTTATGACCATTTTTCACACTTAACAATTGTTGCAGCATCCCGATGGTCATGTGATTGAAATTTGGACACTTGGCAACTGGCATGTATTTATGACTGTTGCAGTGTCCTGAGGTATGTGTCCTTTTGCAACCTTCTAACAAGAAAAGTCAATAGAAAGCCAAGTTCACTTAATAGGCATGTTACTAACTAATAACCTCAGTGATTCACTTAACAATTATGACAAGAAGGTCATAAAATGGGGCTAAATTCACTTAATAAAACTATTTTGCTTAGCATCAGAAATTTTGGGCTCAATTGTGGTCTTAAGTTGAGAATTACCTGTATAGAATGCTTTAGGTAATAGTGAATCTTAGTTATGGATGTAAATTTTTAAAATCTTCGGTTGAAAATTTGCTATGACAATAACAGCTACCCTTTGCCATAGAGATTGAGGAAGTTCCCATTTAAATAAGTATTCATAGATCACACAGCACTATAATAGGAAACCACACTTTCAATTTATTTTACTCAATTTAATCTCTTAATTATTTTATTTTTAAAATATGAAATTAGCATACCATTGTGGCTCAGGAAATTTAGTTACATCTTACTTTTATAAAAAGAATTGAGAAAGTAGTTTTACATTCCCTTGACTTGGTGAGCTATATTAAAGCAGTTTCTTTACAGTATCAAGAAGCAAAACATCTGCCAGCTGAGAACACAAGATTTTGTTAGTTATGTGAACATATTTCTAAAATCACACATACTATAGGCAATAATTTTCGGTAGTATGAATGCCCTTCTTCAGCAAATCCTGATGGGAATAACAACGTTAACACTTGTAATTGTTGCAACTGCTTATCTTGTCATATTTTGTCTAAAGAAATCAGCTGAAATATTCTTATAATACAGAGATTATAAGATTATTTTTTTGTTTTTTAATGCTGATATGCTATCTTTTTAAAAGGATCAGACAGGAGTTAAAACTTGAAAAGAGGTGTAAATCTTTCTGAAGGGAAGGGAAGGGAAAATTACTTCCTAATTTTAAAAAATGAAGTATTTGAAATTTTTTTAACAGCTTATATAGATCTAAAACCATTTTGAACCTTAAATGTAACAATATAAATATGTGATAATGATCTATCACTATTGTTGTATGTACCCTGACAGTTTATGCACTGGAGACAAATTCCTTGTGTATCTAATACACTTGGCCAATAAAGAATTCTAATTCTAATATATTTTGCATATTGTATTTAGAAGTTTGTTTATGTAGGCAATTTTGCCACTGTATTATCCTATTAGTAAGTATTCAACTGCAATGTACATAAAGTACTAAAATATATGTGTGTATCTGAAACAGAATTTAATGAATTCAGAGCTCTCTGGATTATTTTTTCTTTCAATAAAGAAGTATACAGTGCTCCTGCTTGCTTTTGTAGAGACTGTTCCTTTCATAGATCTCAAAAAAAAAAGAGATCAGGGCCATGGGAAGATATTCTTTCCCAGTTCAAAACTTTATATTTGGGTTTATTCTCTGAGCCAGTTAGTTTTTCCTCTACTCTCCACAGAAATATTTGGGACAGTGCCCAAATATTATCCCCTGTACTCCTATCTTCTACGACCTCATCAGACTGACAGGAAGACAAGAACAGATACACTAATCTCTAGAAAAATGAGCAAATTTATTCTCAAGGAAAGGAGGGTCCCCTGAAGACAATAATCTGTTTACTGCTACAAGAACTGAAAAGGAATGATAAAGCTTTTGTGCAAAAAGTCTTTTGTTTGAGTTTTATTATATGAACAACTTGTTTTCAATATATTCCTTGTTTTAAATTAAAATATTTCATATTCTTTTATTCCTCTATCAACATTTTATCTTTTTAAAATTGAGATACAAGAAAAATAATGCTTTTTTGATTTCTGACCCATACTATCACATAGGCCTGATTAACCATATCCTAGAAATGACTGGACCCATTAGATGCTTTACAATAGCAAAAATACTCCAAAAAAGGAGAAAAAAATTGCCCAATTACTGAAAGACATTTTAATACAATCTTCTGCATCCTTCTCCCATTCAAAGAAGAAATCGGAAAAGCCTATGTTTCCATTAACATAGGCAATGGAACAGCAATCCCATGTGACTCTCAGATTAATTACAATGTGCAAAAGAAGCTACAGTTTTGTCAAGCACAAAGGATCAGCATCATAGCTAAATTGTAGTTCAGAAAGATTTATTGCTCCAACCTATACCCAAGAATTTGGTCAACTAATGTTCAGCACTACATTGGCTCTAGATAAGGGCCCACAGAATTCAAGGGAGCTTGGACTGGGATCTCTTGTGGCAACGATAAAATCGTTCAGCTTCGGGATAGTCTGGACCAAAATTGCGATGATCCAACGGAGACACGTCTTGTTGAGGTTATTTGGGATGAGTTTGATTCTGTGGCTCTCAAGGACGTGGACAGGTTGCTGGGGAGATTGCATGCAACTACATGTTTACTGGACCCGTGTCCTTCCTGGTTAGTGCTGGCTACTCAGGAAGTGACACGAGGCTGGCTCCAGGGGATTATAAATGCTTCTTTGTTGGAAGGGGTTTTCCCCGCCGCCTTGAAAGAGGCGGTGGTGAGGCCCCTCCTCAAGAAGCCTTCCCTGGACCCAGCTATTTTGGGGAATTATCGTCCAGTCTCCAACCTTCGCTGTGTGGCGAAGGTTGTAGAGAGTGTGGTTGCATGGCAGCTTCCCCGGTACCTGGCTGTCTATCTAGATCCGTTCCAGTCCGGCTTCCGACCCGGTTATCGTACGGAGACGGCTTTGGTCGCGTTGGTGGATGACCTCTGGAGGGCCAGGGATAGAGGTTGTTCCTCTGCCTTGGTCCTATTAGATCTCTCAGCAGCTTTTGATACCATCGACCATGGTATCCTGCTGCGCCGGTTGGAGGGATTGGGAGTGGGAGGCACAGTTTATTGGTGGTTCTCCTCCTATCTCTCCGACCGGTCGCAGACGGTGTTGACAGGGGGGGGGAGGTCGTCCGCGAGGCGCCTCACCTGTGGGGTGCCTCAGGGGTCGATTCTCTCGCCTCTCCTGTTCAACATCTATATGAAGCCGCTAGGGGAGGTCATCAGTGGTTTCGGGGTGAGTTATCATCTGTACGCTGTGTTGGCGGGCGGCCCCCAGGAGTAGGGCCTTCTCTGTTGGAGCTCCGACGCTCTGGAATGAACTTCCCCCTGGCTTACGCCAAGTGCCTGATCTCCGGACCTTTCGCCGTGAACTAAAAACATATTTATTTATTCAAGCGGGACTGGCATAATAGTTTTTACTATTTTAAATTGGGTTTTATTGTCTTAGGGTTTTAAATTTTTAAATTTTAATGTCGGCCTTTTTTTTGCAATTTGCTTCGTTTTAAATTTTGGTTTTAATTGTATATATATTGAGTTTTATCCTGACTGTACACCGCCCTGAGTCCTTCGGGAGAAGGGTGGTATAAAATTTTTATAAATAAATAATAAAATGATGGTGCATTTAACTCCACCCTCTAGCACTTCCTGCTCTTCCACAATTCCATCAACAGTTCAGATGGTTGCTTTTAATGAATAGTAAGATGGTTGCTAGAAGTACAAAACAGATTTTTTTTATTTCATTAAATTTAGAAGACTAAGTAAGTAATGATAGGCCAGAACAGTAAGTCATAATCCAAATGATACATTAATTTTTTCCATTTGATAAGCTGCATAAAAAAGAAACCCAATGAAACATCACTATAACAGTAAAATATAAAAGTAATTCCTTTAGATTTCTCTACATATTCCATTTTTAGACAAGATGGGAAAAGAGATTCTCTGAATAAATCTCTATGTGATTTATTTATAAAATTATTATTAGCCTTTCTGAGTTATTGTTATTCTATGTTTTTGCTTTTTTTTAGACTAAGAATTTATTTTATTCTATTAGACTTCTTAAAACTGAAGATCTGCTCAGATTGAAATGAGTTTTTGTACATTTTTACATGCTAATCTATGTTGTAATAACTATAATATGCTAATGTTAATCTTTCCATTGCTTGTTATTAATAAAAAGGGAGGAAGGGAAATTAAAGGCAGCCGTATATGAGCAACTTATCATTGCAATCTTTATTCTAGAAGAAAATATTTAAGATTATTTTTTATTTTTTCAATACTTTCATCATTTTTTTGAAAGAAAAAATGTCTTGGAAACAAACGTTTTTATCTAAATTTTTATTTTTAATGTCTTTTTAAAAAATAGACACCTTATTTTCATATCAACCTTTACCCCTGTATAAAATTATATATCTATATTATACAAACACATACACACACACACACACATATCTGTACTTTTTTTCATTTTTCTGTTGTTTTATATAATTAATAAAAATACAAACATATTATAGATAAAAAAATGTCAGCAATCATCTGGTTTATATTCTCTGCTTTCAGTGATTGTTTTATTTACCCAGCAATATAAACTAAAGGTATTAAAACAGGGGTCCCCAACCTGTGGACCACGGCCTACTACCGGGCCATGGCCTATTTGCAACCAGGCTGTGTGAGTGGTGGGCCAGTGCATGCACAAAACCATCCCCTCTTTCCCCCCTTCCAACCTGGAAAGTTTGGGGAACACTGTATTAGAACAATTCACCAAGAATTCCTTGTCAAAACCAGGGAAGAATAGAACAGGCAATATGGTAAATAGATAATATCAAAACAATTAAAGTGGGAACAAGAACTTTTGTGGCTACCTAGCACGTAATATAAATTACAGATTGAGTGGCAAGATCCCTATATAATTTGGAAAACAATGGATCTTGTAAAGAATCAGACTGAAGGAGAAAAAAGAAAAATATACCAGGAAAATTTATTATAAAACTGACATGACAGAATAGAACTTGGAGCTATCCTGTTCCAGGTTTCAATTCATACACACACACACACACACACACATACACACTTGCTAGATAAGGATAGTAATTTACTCAATGCTGAGTAGATAATGGCAGACAAGGAAAAGAATGTAAATCAAAACAGAGTCTGGGTGGGGGGAGCTTTGCTGGGTAATTTTGTTTTCAACAGGAATGCACAGAAGAGTCAAAATTCAGTGTAAAGTTCAGACAGCCAAGCCAGATTTGTCAGACAGTCCACAGGTCAGAGTTTGAGGATTTATACATGAGCAGGGTTCACAAGAATGATATGCTAACAGGATAGTTATTCCCTTGCTTGGCAAGGAGCTTCACTAAGTATTTTTGCTCTGCCCTCCATTCTTCTTGTCAGTTCCAAGGGCTTAGAGGCCCTGTCTCATCATCTAGCTGCTCTAGTTCTGATGGTGTTTGATCAGCCCAGTGGCTGATCAAAATAATATAACAACCAGTTCTCTACCCTAATGACTGGTTGGTAGGCGTGGCCAGGTGGTCATGTGATTGAGTCGGTGTGGCCAACTCTATGTCACTCATCACACCCAGCCCTGCTTCCTGGCCACTCGCCTCAAAGGCCGAGGTAGGATTCAGCCAGTTTGGACCAGTTCGGGCTAATCCCACCACTGGCTGGCCCTGCCCCTACCTGTTTTTCAGTCTGTTTTGAAGTCCACACATCTTAAAGTTGCCAAAGTTGGATATCCCTGAGCTAGATGTTCCAATAGATCAGTTTTTCAAATTTGGCAACTTTTAAAATGTGTAGAGTTCAACTTCCAGAATGCTGTCCAGGCAATTCTGGAAGTCCACACATTTTAAGATTGCAAGTTTGAAAAACCCTGTCAAAATGGGCAAATTAAGATCCTTTTTAGGGATCTGTGCTTTAGTTGCCTTAAAAAAAAAAATTACAGATTATCCTGAGCAGCATATCTATGAAGGAAGACTCTAATAGAAAAATATAGAAAGGCATCTAAGGATCACTAATCTCCCCACCTTCATGGATCATAATTTATGAGAAGTTCACAACGATCTCAACAGAAGTTTTCCTCAGCTCTGCTTTGCCTGAATATGCAATATTTATGCTCTGTCATTGAGCTGTGATCATTCTGGCCCTAAAAATAGAAAGTTCTCTCAATCATAAAATAGATATTGGAAAAAAGGGAGTTTTACACTGATACTTAAGATTTCTTCCCTACCCCACCCCATTTCTGATGTACTGATATGAGGAAAAGGTCCAAATGAGTGGAAGGATTTTTGACTCCTTTTCAAGCTTATTTTTTCAGAATTGGTTCTAAAACTGGACATAAAGTTTATTAGTACAGAAATTGTAATTGGAGCAAAGAAGGAAGCAGGGAACTTTAGGAAGACAACTTTATGGTAATTCAAGTTTTTGATGAAGTTTTCTTGTTTTCCTTATTTTCATGTCTTGGCTTTAAATCAACCCAAAGACACTACATTTGTTCAACATAATCTATATATGGGGTATGGGAATTTATCTCATTTTTTCCACAAAGTTTTGCTATAGTCCAGGTGTTACTGTGCTTAGTAGTGCGATTTTATACTATTTCATATGATTGTGTAATAATCCAAATTCAGAAGGGGGAATATGCTTTGGGGTGAAGGCTCACTTTGTGTTTGCCAGGCAATGTTTAAAAGGTTTGTGCAGCAGAGCAATAAAAAGCACAATGGATGTGAGGTATTGGGAGGTCTGAAGTGTGTTCTTCTTCCCCTTTCAAATCCAGATTGTTGTACAGCTTCAAGAGAGGTAACTGAAGATTTGAAATCGTCATTTTTTGGGCCATTTTTCCGGCCATCTTCCGAGCCATTTCCAGGCATTTTTCTGCCGTTTTGGATGTTCAGTAGTAGTAAAAATATAGAGAAAATGAACCATGTTGAGGCTTTTGACTCAATTTCCCTCTCTATTTATTTACTACTACTGAACATCCAAAATGGCCCGAAAAACGGCCCAAAAATGGCTGAAAAACAGCCCCAACAATGGCTGAAAACGGCCAGGGGTGGGGCCAGCCAATGGTGGGATTAGGCAGTTCGCCGAACTGGGCAAAATTTTAAGAACCAGTTTGCCCGAACCAGCTGAATCTCACCTCTGGATCAGCCTCAGGTTATTCTTGGCTTGGTGTCTCCTAAGGCTGACATTCCACTGATTTAGGTGGAACAGCTTCACCAGAGGCTGAGTCCTGAGCCATGACAGAAGGGAGAAGGGGAAAAAAGTATTGGATCAAATATGGAATGAACCAGTTCTCATTAGGAGAGCTTCTGAATCTCAAATGTTCAAATCACAGAAGAAGAAATTATTAAAGATTATGGATGCATTTCAAAAATATTTACCAATCAAATAGATTTAAGCAATGTAGTAGAATATCATATGGATACAAGGAAAGCTCTCTATAATAGCAATGTTACAGAACCCCCAAAGAAAAGATGTTAAAAGAGGACCTCAATAAAATGCTCTAAATGGACATAACCAGTGGTGGGTTCCAAGAACCGGTAGTAAAATTGGCGGGAGGCTCCGCCCACTGACCCAGACATCATCAGGAAGCTTCTGTGCATGTGTGCGGCCCCGTTGCGAACAGGTAGTAAAGGTAAGTAGAACCCACCCCTGGACATAACAGATGCATCCAAAAGTGACTGGTTGTGCCAATGGCCTCAGTGAATGACATCTAAGATGACCTTAGTGAGGGCTAAAAATTTGTTCTTGGATATAGCAAAAGGATACGGCAGATTCCAGCAGAAGCCAACTCAAAAGAAAAGAGTGGCTTTTGTCATCTGTCTTTTGGTTCATGATGATAACATTCATGATGAATGTGGAACAGCTACCACATTCCAACATACCACAAAATCTTACTTGGTTAAAATGAATAGAGTGCCCCAAACCTTAATATGATCATCTATAGTAAATGAAAGCATCTCCAACACTTGGGATTGGTAATTCAGAGCCTCAAGAAAGCCAATTTAATTTTCAATCCAGTCAATCCAGGGAGATATATTTAAGGACAACATGACTGACAAATGTTTGCCGGCCCAGGCAAGCCAGAAAAGAAACAGCTAGACAAGCTAATTCTACTTTATTCCAAGACTACACTAATGGAATCTACTATACATTAGGAATAAATGTATAAACTTGCTATCCCAACTTTCAGATGCCTGAAAAATTACAGCAGAATCTTCCCAAATTTCTTCCTCTGACCATTAATCCATTGGGAACTCCTCCCTTCCTTTTCTGATTGTTTCCTAGGCAGCATCTCATCTCCTCATTCCCAAGGTTATCCGCATATTCTATTATACTAATTGTAACCATTCTTTCTTTCTTCTCCTCCCCTTTTCAGTATTAGGATCACACAGCTATTGAAATAGTAGCATTTTAAAATTTTGGGTAGAGAGGAAAAGAAAAGCACTTTGAAGCTATCGGCAGGACACCTGCTGGCCTTGCCAGATAGACCAGAGAGGAAACACAGTCATATAAGCTAATTCTACTTTATTGTAAAGCTACATTAACAGAGTCTTTATTAACAGAGTCTTGCAAGTGAAAGAATTATCCTGCTGTCAGCTTTTAAGGCTGATAACTTAGTCATCGTTTGTCTTGAGCCTCTTGCTTCAGCCACCATGCAGCTTTGAGCTTATGCTCCCTCTTATCTGACCATTCCCTATGTACTGTGGTAGTTCTTCATCAGGCTTCCCAAAATCATTCCCACATACTATTACATCACCAAGAGAAAAGGAGAAAAGATCTGCTGTTGGATAATATTTCTGGACTCTGGGAAACACTGGGAAACAGAACACAGAGTGGGAGCGCAGCAAAAGAACAGCAGTGAAGTCAAAGTCCTGCTGATCAAAGAGGCAGCAGGAAAGATAGCAGCAACTTGGAAACTGGAGTGTATGTCCCATCCCTTGCCCCTCTCCCCTGCTCAACTTAGTCTTAGACTTGATGTAAGGCAAGAGTCTGGAAGAGAAAGAAACTTTGGCTGGAGAAAATATTCCTAAGAAAAAGAAACAAACAGAAAAATACAAGAGCCCCACCTGCTGGCTGTTGGAAAAAAAGTAAGAGCTTCGACAGAGCAGATAAAAAAAGAAAAAAAACCCAAAAGTTATAGACAAAACTTTTCTTTTCTTTGGAAAAGGAATAGGTGTTTAGAGATTACCAATAAGAAATACATAGATTAGTATTAGAAATATGAAGATATAGTGATGTGTATTTTTTTATAAAATAATTGAAGACATTCCCTTTTGAACACCATCCATGTTTGTATTATAAAAGCAATAGTACAAGAAAAATCAACCAATCATGGTTAAAAATCAGAGTAGAATTGTATGGCCACAAAAGCTGATTGTAAAGAAGCTTTTCAAATTAATTGCATACTAGTAAATTGCATATGAAATCATACTGCCTGGTTTATTATGAACTTAGTCTCTCTTTTATTGGGTCTTTGTATAATTTATCAGATTATTTGATACAGAAAGCTGTAAGATTGGGAAAAGAAAGACAAGAGGTCAACTAGAAGCAAGGTGGATAGTTACAGCTACATCAATGGTGATGAGTGCACCATTAGAAGATCTGAAAGACCAGGTTAGAGACATATCATAATGGGAAAAAATCTAAGTGATCACTATAAATCCACAATAACTTAATTGTTGCAATATTAAGCCATATGAACTCCTTTGAGAGATTGCTTATGTGCAAAGATCAGCATAAGTAACTTTGACTAATTTTATCATGTAAGCAGAAATTTGTTTGATGCCAAGGCTGCAAAGATGTTTGCCTCTACGATGGTGTGAAATGTATCAACACTTTTGTGATTAGCCACAGGACATTCCTTTTCTGATATGGTTCCTTTCACAAAGCTTCTTAGAAGTTTCTCATACATACAATTATATGAGATTTGTTAACATGCAGAGCCAGGATGTTTCAAGATGTATTTCTATTTGCTATGTGTAGCTTGAATAGTGTAACTGTAGAACGCCTTAGACACGTGTGGGAGTGCGTGGGCAAAAGCAGAGAACAAAGAGCAGCCACCTCATGGCGGAGAACAAAGAGCCACCTCATGGCAAAACTCCTCCCAAGAATCACAAGCTTTCTCCCAAAATCATAGGCTTGTGGATGTGCTTGTAGCCACGTGTTCACATGTTGAATATATGCTAATATGTAACCTCCCCTGCTTACCTTTTGTAACCACCCATTTTTACCTAAACACAATAAAAGGGGGCTCTGGAATTTGCTCTGGGCTTATCATCCCAGACTTTCTCCAGGCTCTCACCTCGAGAAGTCCTTGAGTCTGTCGTTCATCAGCAGCCTTCATGAGAAGCCCACCAGATGATTCAACACATAATTAATCAAGCTGATATAGATGTAAATACTAAATAAAAATTCCCTGAAATATGGCAAATCTTTCCTGACATTTTGGTAAGCTGTATGTATGTATCCATGAGAAACAATCTTGCCAAATGTAGCTTGGGAATACTAAGCATACCAGCTGAGTACTTTGAAGGCTTTGAAGAACGTTCTTTAAAAATTCCAGATTAAGGCTCTACTTTTATAGAGGAGGAGGTACAAAGATATTTGACCAGGGTGATGATGATAACTCTGACCAACAAAGTTGACCAGTGAAAGTTTAAAATGTCTTCATAATCTCCCAATCTAGTTTTGGTATCCTATTACTGTAAAAATTGTTACAAAGTAAAAATGTTACTGTATATTAACCGCCATAGTGTCTCTGGCCTCATCCCTTTGGAGCAATAGTAAAAGTAAAGGTTCCCCTCGCACATACGTGCTAGTCGTTGCCGACTCTAGGGGGTGGTGCTCATCTCCGTTTCAAAGCCGAAGAGCCAGCGCTGTCTGAAGACATCTCCGTGGTCATGTGGCCGGCATGACTCAATGCCAAAGGCGCACGGAATGCTGTTACCTTCCCACCAAAGGTGGTCCCTATTTTTTCTACTTGCATTTTTATATGCTTTCGAAACTGCTAGGTTGGCAGAAGCTGGGACAAGTAACGGGAGCTCACCCCGTTACACGGCAACACTAGGGATTCGAACCACTGAGCTGCCGACCTTTCGATTGACAAGCTCAACGTCCTAGCCCCTGAGCCACCGCATCCCTTTGGAGCAATAGTAGAATACAATAATATTCCAACTAGCATTTATCAAAAAGAGAAGCAAACAACAATTGGTAATATTTGGAATCAAAATGTGAAACAGTTAGGAAAATTACTTAATGAAGTAGTGAAGTCAACAGAATTAGAAAAAAACATACTTTAAAAAAAGTTTTCCAAAATTGGCATATTGAAATCTAAGTCTATTTTTGTATCAAATTGTTTTCTGTTATTTTTTATCAATATGTCTCCTTATTTTAGTTCATTACTATATTTGATCTATGACACTTTAAAAATGACAAATCTTATCTATACGCTTACTCTAATTTGCTTCTATTTTTATACATATAGAATTTAATTCTATGTGTATAAAAAAGAACATTCTATTGTTTTCTGTAAACTGGTCATTAGTAACATTTGGGGAAATATCAGAGGAAATTTTCACTCTAGTTCCATTGCAAAAGTGAAAATAATTCAAAAAGTAAAATCCTTCCATAAGCTGTGAATATTATCCCAATACATATTATTTCCCCATAGCAACAAAGCATTGTTAATTTTCATAAATTGGAAAAAAATCTAAACTTGCAGCCACATTATTTAGAAACCTAATTTTATCTACAACACCCTTATTATACTTAGTTTCTAAAGCAACCAAAATGTAGGCCCAATTATGATATCAATCAAGCAGCTCTGTCAAAGGAACAAAAAAATATATTCAAGAAGTCACTCATAAAAATCTGCCACACGGATGATGTAATGTAGAAGACTTTCAGACAGAAGATGAAATTTAGGCAAGCAAATGGGGACAATAATCATGAACTGATTACTGTGTGCTATTTTAAAATAAAAAAACGACCTAGATTATGTATCGATAAGAGACTTAGGAATAGAGGATATTATATTATGTGCTACATATTAATATCATATCATATATAATATTCTATATGTAATGTCGCCTAAGCAAAACAAAAAAGAAATCTACCAATCATTGTGCTATCAGTTTTGGTCCATAGTTTCCTAGCACAAGTCATTAGCCCTGAGCAGGCAATGAATAAGAATTGTTAAAATTATCTGGACTTTACTCCCCTTTTTGCCTAGCCAAGTCCATAACAGGCTTTCCCAAAGTATGGCTAGTATTAAAACTTAATTTGGGCTTGTTTAGGCAAAGTGGGAGTAACTTTTGCAGTTTTCCTGTTCTCCTGATACAAGTCTAATTAGCTTAAAAATAAATTTTAAGAACCCTAAGTTGTTCCCCAGATAAATCATCTGGCAGATCATGAGAATCCATGAGTTACAGAAAACTCTGAGAATATAAAGTATTTCATAAGTTTACACTAAATTAATATTAATATGAGCACTGCTAGGCAGAAATCACAGGGATAGTCAAAAAGGATCCAATATTAATACCAAAAAGTCTGCTAGGTGAGAATAGCAAATTTTAGAATGACCATTTTAAAACACTGGAAAGGTAAAAAGAAATGTTCAACTTTTCACTTCAATTCTGATTATAATTCCAGTTATCTTGTCTTCCTGCCTAGCTTGAATTACAGTAGTTACTCTGTAGAGAAATATTTTCACAAAACCCACAACAATTTTCTGCTTCAGGCCTAAGTCTTGGATTTAGGCTTTGACTAATAATATCCTCCTATTGTGTTCCAAACATTAGACCACTCCATAAGAATTTTGATTAGATGTGCCTTCAACTGCCACTGTCAAAGAGCCTATCTCTTATCCATTTTCTTTTATGGGTTCCATTACACCTCACTGCTAGGAAGTATATCCCAGAGAGCTATGGTCAGTTTTATTCCAATGCACTGCTTCACCACAAATTTTTGTCTCCTGCAGTCTTTTCACTTTCTTTTGCTCTTTTTGAGATTTCTTTTCTCTATCTTATTAGTGGTGGGATCCTACCGGTTTAACAACCGGTTCACTGAGTACTGGGTGAGTGCTTCGCAAACAGCCAATTCATCATAGATTCAGCATAGCCTGATTTAGCACGAGAAGCTGATTGGCAGTTGGATCTGCCTCCCGGAATACTGCCTAATAGCTATTCCAGGCTGCAGGGATCGCCACTGCCCATCGCTGCTGCTGCCGCCTATCACCGCCTCTGCGTGCCCCATTTTGGCCTCCGTGCATCCCATTTTCAGTTTTTTCCAGGTGGTGGGGATCACTGCTGCTGCCTATCCCCACTGCCTGGAACAGGCCAAAAATGGGATGTGCAGAGGCTGAAAATGGGGGGCACGGATGCAGTGATAGGCAGCAGCAGCTATGGCGGTGATGGGCAATGACAATCCCCGCCACCTGGAACAGATGATAGACGGTATTCCGGGAGGCCGATCCAACTGCCAATCAGCTGCTCATGCTAAATCAGGCTGTGCTGAAGCTGACCAGACTATTTGCTGCAAGGAGGCAAATTGCTGGGAGGCAGAGGCCAAAGGGTGAGGGAAGGCGGGTGGGCGAGGCTTCAGCAACATTCGCTGTGTAAGATGCACAGACATTTCCTCCCACTTTGCATCTTATAGACCAAAAAATACAGTAAGTACAGCAATGTAAAATAGATGGGATGTTATGGTGCTGTGATTGTGATATATGATGCTGCGGCGGAGTTACGTTTTTATAAAATGTTGCAAACCTCTAGGCTTATCATGTATAAGACGGGTGGCCATGTAAATCTTCTATATAAATAAACTAAGTTTTAACATAATAGGGGATTTCCCTAGGGACAGCACTGTGAGAGACATTCTTTTTTCTTCTTGCTTTACTCCATCTCTCTCTCTCTTCTTCGTGAACTGCTGAAACTTTGTTTTTTACTTTCTCTCTTTTTGTTAGTTTAGGAAATCTCTATGAGTTTCCTTTATCCTACTGCTGTTTATGAAACCTTCAACCAGTCCACTCCTTTTTTTTTTTTTGCTTTTTAATTAATAACACACACAAAAATAAAACAAAAATAACAGAGGTGGTGATATCCTTGTCAAAGAGAAAAAAGAACACAAAAAGTGCTTTAACAAAGTAAAAAAAATATGACAAAGTATGTATATGCCATTATAACAATAGTTACAATTCTATATATACTATCTTATGCAATATTATTTAAGTACATATATGTATTTTTAATATGACTCTTTTTTTACCTACTATCTATTGTATGAATGAGTCCCATAGTTCATTATACTTATCTACACAAGATCTACATCTATAGGCATTCCTCTAATAACTGGAAAGTGCAATCAGGTCTTCAATCCATTGAATAAATTGAACCATACATTGTTTGATTATAAATTACATGTACTAGGTTTATAGTTCAAAAGACTATTATTCTTTGAAAAGTTTATATTTATTTATATTTATGAGCCAGGGTAGCACAGTGGTTAGAATGCAATATTTCAGGCTAACTCTGCCTATAGCCAGTCTTCCATTCTTCCGAGGTCGGTAAAATGAGGACCACATGTGGGCAATGTGCTGACATTTTATAAGTCGTGCAGAGAGCGCTGTAAAACACTATGGAGTGGTATATAAGTATACGTGCTATTGCTATTTATATAATCCATTTATTTGTCCCAAAACTTGCTAAGTATAGAACATTGTAGAAAAGTATATTTTAAAGCAACATAATACTTATTACAAATGCTATTTTGACAGCCCTTTTCTTTAATAAATTCTAAACATTTTTTTTTTATATAAATCATAATTTGAGGTCCAATAACACTTTTGTCTAAGTTAAGACTTTCTCCCATTGTCTAAGTAATAAAAAGGACTTCTAATTTTTATTCTACTCATTTCTTAACATCTGTATATCAAATTGATTTATTAATAACAAAAACTACCATACTTTTTGGAGTACAAGATAGAAATAGCAAAGCACTTAGACTTATATACTGATTCACAGTGCTTTACAGCCCTCTCTAAGTGGTTTAACAGAGTCAGCATATTGCCCCCAACAATCTGGGTCCTCATTTTACCCACCTTGAGCCTGTTGTTGTTAGTTGCGAAGTCGTGTCCGATCCATCGCGACCCCATGGGCAACATTCCTCCAGGCCTTCCTGTCCTCTACCATCCTCTGGAGTCCATTTAAACTCATGTCTACTGCTTCAGTGACTCCATCCAGCCACCTCGTTCTCTGTTGTCCCGTTCTTCTTTTGCCCTCAATCTTTCCCAGCATTAGGCTCTTCTCCAGTGAGTCCTTCTTTCTCATTAGGTGGCCAAAGTATTTCAGTTTCATCTTCAGGATCTGGCCTTTTAAAGAGCAGTCAGGGTTGATCTCCTCTAGAACTGACTTGTTTGTTCGCCTTGCAGTCCAAGGGACTCGCAGGAGTCTTCTCCAGCACCAGAGTTCAAAGGCCTCAATTCTTTGGCGCTCAGCCTTTCTTATGGTCCAACCTTCACAGCCATATATTGCACCTGGGAAAACCATAGCTTTGACTATACGCACTTTGGTTGGCAGGGTGATATCTCTGCTTTTTAGTACGCTGTTTAGATTTGCCATAGCTTTCCTCCCCAGGAGCAAGCGTCTTTTAATTTCTTGGCTGCAGGCCTCATCTGCGGTGATCTTGGAGCCCAGGAAAATAAAATCTGTCACTACCTCCATTTCTTCACCATCTATCTGCCAGGAATTGAAAGGGACAGATGCTATGATTTTAGTTTTCTTAATGTTGAGTTTCAAGCCAACTTTTGCACTCTCCTTCTTCACCCGCATCAAGAAACTCTTTAGTTCCTCTTCGCTTTCTGCCATTAGAGTGGTATCATCTGCATATCTGAGGTTGTTGATATTTCTTCCGGCAATCTTAATTCCAATTTTTGATTCATCTAGCCCCACCTTTCTCATGATGTGTTCTGCATATAAGTTAAATAGGCAGGGTGATAGTATACAGCCTTGCTGGACTCCTTTCCCAATTTTGAACCAATCAGTGGTTCCGTGTCCAGTTCTCACTGTGGCTTCTTGACCCGCATACAGGTTTCTCAAGAGACAAATAAGATGGTCTGGTACTCCCATCTCTTTAAGAACTTGCCACAATTTGTTGTGATCCACACAATCAAAGGCTTTAGCATAGTCAATGAAGCAGAAGTAGATGTTTTTCTGGAACTCCCTAGCTTGCTCCATGATCCAGTGTATGTTGGCAATTTGATCTCTAGTTCCTCTGCCTCTACGAAATCCTGCCTGTACTTCTGGTAGTTCTCGATCCACATATTGCTGGAGCCTAGCTTGTAGGATTTTAAGCATAACCTTACTAGCATGTGAAATGAGTGCAATGGTGCGATAGTTTGAACATTCTTTGGCATTGCCTTTCTTTGGAATTGGAATGTAAACTGACCTTTTCCAATCCTGTGGCCATTGTTGAGTTTTCCAAATTTGCTGGCAAATTGTGTGTAGCACTTTTACTGCGTCGTCTTTTAAGATTTTGAATAGCTCAGCTGGAATACTGTCTCCTCCACTAGCTTTGTTGTTGCTCAGATTTCCTAAGGCCCATTTGATTTCACATTCTAGGATGTCTGGCTCAAGGTTAGTGACCACCCCATTGTGGTTATCAGGGATGTTAAGCTCATTCTTGTATAGTTCTTCTGTGTAATTTTGCCACCTCTTCTTAATATTTCCTGCCTCTGTTAGGTCCCTGCCATTTTGGTCCTTTATCATGCCCACCTTTGCATGAAATGTTCCCTTCATATCTCTAATACCTTGAGCCTAGTAAGATTCAATCTGCCAAACTGCTGGCAGCCAGTGATTAGCAGAAGTAGGTTGCAGTACTGCATTTTAACCACTGTGCACCTGCGACTCCTGCACTTTCAACCCCCCCAAAAAAGAGGGTGGACATGTCTGTGCATCTTATACAGAGAATGTTGCCGAAGCCTCGCCCACCCACCGCCCCCCACCCTTTGGCCTCTGCCTCCCAGCAATTTGCCTCCTTGCAGCAAACAGCATAGTCAGCTTCAGCACAGCGTGATTTAGCATGAGCAGCTGATTGGTAGTTGGATTGGTCTCCCGGAATACTGCCTATCAGCTGTTCCAGTCTGCAGGGATTGCCGCAGCCCATCTGCACTGTCACTGCCCATTGCCACTATCACCTATTGCCACCTCCACAGGCCCTATTTTCAACCTCTATGCATCTAGTTTTTGGCCTCCACTCCTCATTTTCTGCCTCCGTGCACCCCATTCTGGCCTGTTCCAGGCGAGGATAGGCAGCAGTGGCAGATTTTTTCTTCTTGTTTTCCTCCCCAAAAGCTAGGTGCGTCTTATACTTTGGAACATCTTATAGTCCGAAAAATATGGTATTTTCAATCCTGCCACTTCGAAGGATTCACACTTATTAATTTAGGCCCTGGTTCTTGTGGATCTTCCAGAATGAAGACTAAATTTCCTGCAAATGCATGTAGTTTATATTTATTTCTTTTTTATTTCCATACCTTTTATCTCTCTGTCTTGTCTAATATTTCTGTTTAATACTTCCAGTGTCAATATGAATAATAGTGGAGATAAGGAGCATCTTTGTCTTGCATCTTTTTTAATGTTAACCTTCTGTCATATCTCCATTTACCATCACCTTTGCTATTTCCTTATAATATATTAATATAATAAATCTCTCCCAAAAATCCATATCTTTTAATTGTGCTAGCATAAATTGCCAGTTCACGTTATCAAGTGCTTTCTGTGCATCTAGAAAAATCAATTCCATTTGCTTCCCTGGCTGTGCTTCGTAGTACTCCAGAGTATTTAAAATTATTCTCATATTGTCTTTGCCTCTTAGGTAAAAATCCATTTTGATCTGAATGTATAAATTGATTTAAGAACCTTTTTAGCCTTTCTGCTATTATTGAGGCATATATTTTATAGTCAGCATTCAATAAGAATACCGGTCTGTAATTTTTTATCTGTTGTAAATCTGAGTCTTCTTTCAGTATGAGAGTGATATATGCTTCCCTCCATGAATTTGGTAATTTCGCTTCAAGCAATACTTCATTGAACACTTCCAACATTGGTATACTTAGAATATTTTGTAAATCTTTATAGAGTTCTGCTGGTAGCCCATATGGGCCTTGTGTTTTGCTATTCTTTTGACTTTTCATTGCTTCTGTTAATTCCATCATTGTTATATGTTCATCTAACATAGCTTCCACCATTTCAGGAATTTTAGGTAGTTCTTTTTCTAATTTTATTTTATCTTCTGAAACTGTCTCTTGATCATATAATTTTTCATAGTAATTTTGGATCACCTTCTTTTTATCATCATTTTGATGGTGAAGGATTCCTTCCTCATCCATTAATTGGTGTATCAGTTTTTTTTCTTTCTCCATTTTCAATTTATATGCCAGCCATCTTCCTGGTTTTATTTTTTCCAAAGAAATTTTGTTTAGCGTTTTTAATTTTTTGTGCTAATTCTTCTTTATCTATTAATTCAACTTTTTTTTTATTAATTCCATTTGATTTTTTAGATTCTTTTTTGTGGTTCTTTTTGTAGTTCTATTTCTAGCCTCTTATATTCTTCTTCTAATATCTTTTGGTTTTGTTTCTTCTTCTTGTTTTTCTTTCCCATATAAGTTATAGCTAAACTTCTAATATATGCCTTAGCTGTATCCCATACGTTTTGTAATGATGTCTCTTCTTTTCTATTCTCTTTAAACAAAAAGTCTAGTTCTTTTTCCATGAACTGAATAAATTCTTTGTCTTTTAATATTGATTGTTCAATGTCCAACTTAATTCTCTTTTTTGTCCTTCCCATTTAACTTTTATTGGATTGTGGTCTGCCCAATTACTTGTTTCTATGTTTATTTCTTGTACATTAGATTTTAATTCAGTTGACATCCATATCATATCTATTCTTGACCAAGACATATGCCTATTTGAATAGAATGAATATTGATTTTCCTTAGGATATATCTCTTGCCATACATTCTGGATACCTAGTTTTTCCGCCATTTTAAAGCCTTTGGAAGTGTTTTCCTAACTTTTTTCTTTACTAGTTTTATAATTATTTTCTTATGATGTTTACCATAAAAGTCCTCTTGATTCCTGTTTGGTGCATAAATTGCTACCAAGAGTATCTGTTTGTAATTCATTTATCTCCACCATCAAAATCCTCCTTCATCTGTAAAAATTGTTTCTTTTATGTAAAGGGCTACTCCTCTCTTCTTATGCGATGATAAAGAGATGTATAGTTTCCCAAATTTGGGATATTCCAATAGTTTATTGTGTTGTTTTTTTAATATGAACCTCTTGCAGGCAAATTATATCAAACTTTAATTTTTGTAGTTTACTACAAATGCTTTTCCTTTTTATAGAAGAATTCAGTCCATTTATGTTAATTGACAGTAATTTTATTTCTTCTTTCATAGATACAGATAGGTTTTGTTGTTCTAGTCACTCTTGTCTCTCTGTTCTTATGACTTTGCTCCTTGTCTCTTTGCTATTTCCTCTAACTCACTTTTGTCTTCTTTTTGTTGCATCTCTCTCTCTCCTCTGGTTTCCTCTTGTTGTCTATCCTCTTTTTCCTTTCCTACTTTCTTTTCCTCTTGTAACCCAACATAATGATCATAAAATTGTTCTGTTTTTTTCTATGGAATCCAGTCTATGTCTTTGCTCCATCCAGGTCATCACTATTCCCCCCGATATCATCCATCTAAAATTTACCCCATTCTTAATGATCTGTCTTGTCAGAAATTGATATTCCTTTCTTATATCTGTTATGCTTCTGGTGATCTGTTTTAGGGCTACTATTTCTTTCCCTTTGTATTTTAAAGGATCATCTTTCGCTCTTTGTAGTATCCCTGTTTTTATTGCTTTTTTAGTGGATCTCACATGTACTTTTCTGGGGAGTCTATTTCTTGTCACATATCTGGTGTAGACTCTAAATATTTTGTCCATTTCAGCAAGTACCTTTTCTTTAGTCACCTCTACAACATTTGCCAGCAGCTTTGCCATTATCTCCGCCAGGTTTTCTCCCTTTTCTTCCTCAATATACTGAAACTGCAAGTAATAATCAGCCTTATCCATCTCTAATGATATTATTGTTTTCTCATGACTTTTGCCTGCCAGGGTAAGTTTGTAATCAATGTCTTCCACTCTTTTCCGCTTTGTTCAGCTTTCTCTTCTACTTTCTGAATATGTTGTTCATTTTTAGTCATTATCTGTTGAAGATTCTCTATTTTGTCCTCTACTTTTCCTATTCTTTCATTAATATATTCATGCACGTCTTGAATCAACACTTTCATCTCTGCCTGAATCACATTCACTTTCTCTTGCTGCAACATAATGTCTAATGTCCTTTAATCTGGTGGACTAGATGCTGCTGATGCTGAGGATGGTGCAGATGTAGTTTTCTTCATTTTGAAATGCTTTAATAATTTTAAACCAACTACTGCAAATAATAACGATACCCCAACAGCCCCAATATTGACCTCCAACCTCACGATCTCTTTCCAATTTCCCCTGTTACAAAGTTATTCAGGAGTCAGAGTATTCAATATTACAGTATCCCTTTTTCCTTCTTCCTTCTTATCTTCAATCTCCAAAAAGTTTTTATTTTATTTTTTAATTGTAATCCCAGAGAAGTATAATTATAATCCACAAAAAAGAAGTGAAACTGTTAATTATAATCCAAGAGGAAACCGAAAATATAAATTGTAATCCAAGAGTTATTAGAATGTTAGCCCCTTCATTCTTCAAAAAATATTCTCTCTTTCTCTTTTTAAAGAATAGAATAGAATAGAATAGAATTTTATTGGCCAAGTGTGGTTGGACACACAAGGAATTTGTCTTGATGCATATGCTCTCAGTGTACATAAAAGAAAAGATATCTTCATCAAGGTACAACACTTACAACACTTAATGACAGTCATAGTCATCTTCTTCTCTTATTAAATTTATAATCCACATAGGCTTACCAAGCCCCAGAATTCAACCATCATCTATTTTGTATCTTCAAAGGGAGAGTTCACAGAGCAGAAAGTAAAAGAAAAGGAAAATATTTTCCTGTTTTCAGCTTCTTTTCACTTTATCTGTTTAGCTTCTGCTTAAGTTCTAGGAGCTGCACTGTTTTTAAAAAGTCTCAGTGTTCCACTCTCTGTCTCAGCTATCTAACATGAACAGCTTATTGGTTCTCTAAATCCAAATTATATAGTCCTCAAAAGCTTCCAAGTTAGTCAATCTTATATCTGAGGTACCCAGTTCCTAGTTTCAAAGTTCTTTCACTCTTTTAAAAAGTTCTCTTTATCTTTCTTTCTGGTTTTAAAAATGGCTCTCAGGCTTGCTCGCTGCTTTTCTTGGGAGGTGGAGGGAAAACAATTCCACCTCCTCCTTTTTGGGTCCCACTTTCACCCAGGCTAATTTCCAGGGGGCTTGTTTCTCAATAGAAGTTAGAAATCTCTCACCCAGATCGTTCACACTGTTACTCAGTCTTTCATGCTTTCTTCATCAGTCGGCTGTCACAGCTTTGGTCAGGCATGCAACGGCCATCTTTTTCTTCCTGGCAGATTGAGAGCCTTCTCCAGATCAATCAGGGCAATTGTGGACTCCCTAAGATCGATGGAGTGTGCTCTCTTACTTCATCACCCCTCTGAGATGATTTATGTCTGTCCGAACCTCCTTGGAGTCTGAATTTCAGCACTATCCCATGGAGCCATGTGGAGATGTATTGTGTTGCCTCGACGTATGCTCCACCTCCTCTGTTAACAGTCTGTCATTGTATTTCACTCACAGAACATCCCCAACAGCTTTTAATCTACCACAAGCCACTGTAGTTGTTGTCTCTGGTCCGTCCAGGATCAAATATCCTTGATTGGTTCTTAATAATAAGGATTTTTCTTAAAATTTTAACTGACATCTTTCCCAACAATTGGATCCCATTTCCCAAAATCATAAATCTCTGTTATGGATATTTCCACAGTATTTAAAAAAATACTCATCTAGGTTGAAACATAACATTCTTAACATTTATTTTCCAGATAGGTATAAATCCATTCCCCAATCTCCATCAATCTTCTTAAAAATATTCAGTTCATCATTCATCAGTTTTGTCAACTTTGAGTCTTTAGGTTCCATGCTCCTTTCAGCTTTTCCCAACCAAACTGTGGTTTTCAGACCAGGCTCTTTCTTCTTCAAGTCTGCCAGAAGCAAATTAAATTCCACTCCATCCAGTTGTAAATCTGATTTAACTGCTATTACTTCCATCTGAATATCATCTTTCAGTTGATTTGAAAACACTGTTATTTTATCTAAATTTTATCTAAATTTTCAATTTGAACTTGTAAGTTGAAAGCATTTTTCCCAAAGGCTTCCCAAAAGGCTTTCACCTTAAGTTGATGCATTGTTTGCATCTTTAATATGACTGAACATTTTTCTGTAGCTGAACTTTCAGAGCCAATCATAAACAATTCCTTTCAAGGTCAGGGGAAGCACTATAACAAAGAAACCTCAGAGTGTTGGTAATAACATTTAATAATGTTATATTTCCCACAATAAAAATAAGTGGGAAAAAGGGAGATTTCCATCAAAAAAATTAAAAAAATGAGACCCAAGCTTTTAAAATTAATAAAATGCAAAATTCCTGTAATGAATATCCAATACAAATATAAATCAAATCAGACCACTTTCACTACCCAGGAAATTGCTATCAACTTCCATATGGAGAAAACAAAAATGATTTACAACAGCTAATAAAGCACTAAAAGAAACCAGAGTGCTTTGTCCTTTCATTTACTGAGTGCTAAAATCCAACAAAGGGTTAGAGTAAAACAGCATTCAACATTTGATTAACATTTAAAAGTAAAAATCAGGGGGAAAATCAAAACATGCCGTTTAAATCAAGGTGTGCTTAAAACAACCAAACAGCTGAAAAGAAAAGATGGAGACCCAACCCTCCAGCCTCTTCTATTGAAAATTGAAATCTTCAAGATTTCTCTTCTCGGGCAGATCCGTGGTGACTTCAAAGGTCATTTTGGATCATTCCTAGTAGCTCCCATTTGAATTTGGGGAGTGTGCCACTGAAGAGCCAGCATTGATAGTGAAGTCAGTTGTTTGTCAGCAGGGGAGAAAAATCACCCTGTTGCTCAGTACACCATCTTCGGAGGACTTCTTCACTAATTGCATTTTTTAAAACAATTTAATAAGTTGTTCTAGTGCCTCAGAAGCTGAAAATGATGCTGGTCCAGATAATGTTACTAAATATTCTAACTGTAAATGTTGCCACAGAGTTATTAAAAATTCATCTTCATCATCTATCAATTGGTCCAAAGTCAACATGACTGCTTGCACCAACTTTTTTCATATCACCATTTTTAAAGTTGACTTTCCACATAAAGTCAATTTGGCATGGTAAACAGAATCAAACTTTTTATTAAACAATGTATTCCATAGTTATCTAAGTGCCATCATTGTTTACAGAGATAACAAGAGTTTTAGTTCGTTTAGGCTACCTATTCAATCAAAGGTGCTATATATGTAAATTCTAAGGTAGACCAAATCAGAAAATTAACATCAATTGTTGACTTCCAGTATTCAATACCTGACACCAGTGATGGGTTGATGCCGGTTGGACCGGTTCAGGTAAACTAGTAGTTCCAATGATCAGCTGGCCCCACTCACCCACCCCCAGCCTATCCTGTCCTATATTTCCTTGTTTCTGACTCAGCTGATTCGTGCAGCACAGCTGATTTCCGCCCCTCTGCTGTTCTATTTACCAGGGCTAAGCTTCAAATTGCTGTATTTTGAACACTGCACGCAAGTATGTTAGGCGAGCACGCACTCACAGAACCAGTTGTTAAACTGGTTGCAGTCCACTACTGCTTGATACTAGGTAAGTATGAATGTATAGCTTGAGATATAGGAAACCAAATCCTCCCTCATTAAATGGTAATAATAATTTCTGTAAAGATATTCTCAGAATCAAAGAACCCCATATAAATTTTCCAAACAAAGAATTTATTTTTTGAAAATATTTCCCTGGTGTATGAACTGAAATTCCTCTCAGTATATAAATTAAACTCGAATGATATTCATTTTGACAGCATTTACCTTTCCCAAAGGGTAAGGTTTAAGGACTCCCATCTTTTGATATCTGAATAAACCAATGTATATATTTTATTTATATCACATGTTATTAATTGACATATCCTTTGGCATATACATAAGTAAATATTTAATGGATTTGGTGCAAATACGGAATTAATATTTCCATATACACTTTTGGTGTTGCTGGGTTTATACATTAGTTGTATTGCTTTCCTCCTTCAACAGCTATGAGAAGTTTTTTGTTTTTGGCCTTAGTACTAGAGCCTATCATTTCCACCCCCCCTCCCCCATTTCTTTTATCTTACTTGTTAAAATGAAGGGTTCTATTAGATTTGAGTTTCTCTTCTTCATCATCAACTATGAGAGAATTTGATAAGCCTTTAGCTTACTACTGGGCTCTGTAACCATCCCTCCTTCCCCACCCCAACTCTCTCTCGCTCTACATACATACATACATACATACATATATATATATTTGTTTTCTGAGGTTTTCGCGGGTGTTTGTATATAGGTCTTTGGTTATTCGGGTTTTCTCCCGCGTAAAATTGGAAGTGTCTTGGCGACGTTTCAACGAAATCCCATTTGTCATCTTCAGGCTAGGTGTTTACAGCTTCGTGCTTCGTGCTTCTTTTCTCCTAGAAGCAGAAAGCTATAAACACCTAGCCTGAAGATGACAAATGGATTCTCAAAACGCCGCCAAGACACTTCCAATTTTACACGGAGAAAACCCGAACAACCAAAGACCTATATATATATATATATATATATATATATATATATATATATATATATATATATATATATATATATATATATATATATAAAGTTAAAAGGAAGAAACAGCTGCGATCACACATTGCTCCCAGAAGCACGAAGCTGAAGCCTGAAGATGACGAATGAGACTTCGTCGAAACGTCGCCAAGACACTTCCAATCTTACACGGGAGAAAACCCGAACAACCAAAGACCTATATATATAAACACCCGTGAAAACCTCAGAAAACATATATATATATATATATATATATCCAATGGATTCCAGAGAAATAAGATTACCAAACTAATCCAAAAAGAACCCCCCACTAAAATCCAAGACAGAGAACAAGAAAACGGCACAGCCCTCCTCCCATATATAAAAGGCACCACAGACAGAATCAGCAAGATCCTCCACAAACACAACATCAAGACAGCATTCTGCACAAACAAAAAAGTATCCACCATCCTAAGAAACCCCAAAGACAAAATTGAGTTAGAAAATCAAGGAGTATATGAAATCCCATGCACCGCCTGCCCCACCACATACATTGGACAAACCAACAGAAGAATAAGTGCACGCATTGAAGAACACAAGAATTCATTCAAAAAGAGGAACCAACTTCTTCCTGGTCCAACACTTTAAAGTCACAGGACATGATATTGACTTTAAAAAGACCAGAACTATCGCCAAAACTGAACACTTTAACAACAGAATAATCAGAGAAGCCATTGAGATAGAAAAACGCCCACACAGCATGAACAAACGAGATGACACCTCCCGCCTACCAGCCATTTGGAAACCCGCTCTTATTGACAAACGAGTCCCTAACACGAGGAATGACACCAGACCCACACTCACAAGGTCCACACAGGATGTCACCACCGCACATCCACCCAGAAAGCAGACCCAAACCCACACTGATCATGAAGCACGACCAAGGACCAGAAGCCAGACCGCAGCTGCAACATTAGCCATTTCAAACCCCTCCAATCCATACATGCAGCAGACTGACACCCATTATGAAGATGTAGCACCACCACAAAGCCAAACAACAGCTATGCAGCTCACCAGCTCAAATCCCCCTGCAACACAGACTAAATTGAGCACAACCAAGCCCCCACCCAAACAGGACACACACCCAGCCAATCAGAGCACAAAAAAACCTCCATCCAATCAGAGCACAGCCAAGCTCCCACCCAATCAGTTCAAACCCCCACTAGCAGTTAAAAGGAAGAAACAGCTGCGATCACACATTGCTCCCAGAAGCATGAAGCTGAAGCCTGAAGATGACGAATGAGACTTCGTCGAAACGTCGCCAAGACACTTCCAATTTTACACGGGAGAAAACCCGAACAACCAAAGACCTATATATATATATATATAGATGTTTTCTGAGGTTTTCACGGGTGTTTGTATATAGGTCTTTGGTTGTTCGGGTTTTCTCCCGTGTAAAATTGGAAGTGTCTTGGCGATGTTTCGACGAAGTCTCATTCGTCATCTTCAGGCCTGAGCTTCGTGCTTCTCGGAGCAATGTGTGATCGCAGCTGTTTCTTCCTTTTAACTGCTAGTGGGGTTTGAACTGATTGGGTGGGAGCTTGGCTGTGCTCTGATTGGATGGGGTTTTCTGTGCTCTGATTGGCTGGGGTGTGTCCTGTGTTGGTGGGGGCTTGGTTGTGCTCAGTCTAGTCTGTGCTGCAGGGGGATTTGAGCTGGTGAGCTGCATAGCTGTTGTTTGGCTTTGTGGTCGTGCTACATCTTCATAGTGGGTGTCAGTCTGCTGCATGAATGGATTGGAGGGGTTTGAAATGGCTAATGTTGCAGCTGCGGTCTGGCTTCTGGTCCTTGGTCGTGCTTCATGATCAGTGTGGGTTTGGGTCTGCTTTCTGGGTGGATGTGCGGTGGTGACATCCTGTGTGGACCTTGTGAGTGTGGGTCTGGTGTCATTCCTCGTGTTAGGGACTCGTTTGTCAATAAGGGCGGGTTTCCAAATGGCTGGTAGGCGGAGGTGTCATCTCGTTTGTTCATGCTGTGTGGGCGTTTTCTATCTCAATGGCTTCTCTGATTATTCTGTTGTTAAAGTGTTCAGTTTTGGCGATAGTTCTGGTCTTTTAAAGTCAATATCATGTCCTGTGACTTTAAAGTGTTGGACCAGGGAAGAAGTTGGTTCCTCTTTTTTGAATGAGTTCTTGTGTTCTTCAATGCGTGCACTTATTCTTCTGTTGGTTTGTCCAATGTATGTGGTGGGGCAGGCGGTGCATGGGATTTCATATACTCCTTGATTTTCTAACTCAATTTTGTCTTTGGGGTTTCTTAGGATGGTGGATATTTTTCTGTTTGTGCAGAATGCTGTCTTGATGTTGTGTTTGTGGAGGATCTTGCTGATTCTGTCTGTGGTGCCTTTTATATATGGGAGGAGGGCTGTGCCGTTTTCTTGTTCTCTGTCTTGGATTTTAGTGGGGGTTCTTTTTGGATTAGCTTGGTAATCTTATTTCTTTGGAATCCATTGGATGTTAGTACGTTAGTGAGAGTGTCTAGTTCGGTTTTAGGTGTTGTTCATCAGCTAAGCATTTTGTTCTGGAGATGAGTGTCTTGGCTACGGAGTTGATCTGTGCTGGGTGGTGGTGTGAGAGTGCATGCAGATAGCGGTTTGTGTGTGTTTTCTTCTGGTAGATGGTGTGTCCTAGGGAGCCATTGGGTTTTCTGTAGACTAAGACATCCAGGAAGGGAAGTTGGTTATTAACTTCTGTTTCCATGGTGAACTGTATTTTGGGGTGTAGGCTATTGAGGTGTGTGAGGAAGTTGTCAAGTTTTTCTTTCCCGTGTGGCCAGATTATGAAGGTGTCGTCTACATATCTGAGCCAGAGTTTGGGTTTGTGATCAGATTTTTCTAGAGCTTGGGTTTCAAAGTGTTCCATGTAGAGATTGGCAATGACAGGTGAGAGGGGTGATCCCATGGGTGCTCCCTCTACTTGTTTGTATTTTTGTCCATTATAGATGAAGTATGTGTTGGATAGGCAGTGGTTGGTCAGATCTAGGATGTGCTTGGGGGGGTTATATTTGTTTTGGATAGCTGTCAAGGCTTCTTTGATTGGCACTTGGGTGAAGAGGGATATGACATCAAAGCTCACGAGTAGGTCGCTGGGCTGTAAGTTTTGTTTCTTTATGATCTCTATGAACTGGAATGAGTTTTTTACGTGTGAGGTGATGGATTCTCCCATATATAAAAGGCTCCCATATATAAAAGGCACCACAGACAGAATCAGCAAGATCCTCCACAAACACAACATCAAGACAGCATTCTGCACAAACAGAAAAATATCCACCATCCTAAGAAACCCCAAAGACAAAATTGAGTTAGAAAATCAAGGAGTATATGAAATCCCATGCACCGCCTGCCCCACCACATACATTGGACAAACCAACAGAAGAATAAGTGCACGCATTGAAGAACACAAGAACTCATTCAAAAAAGAGGAACCAACTTCTTCCCTGGTCCAACACTTTAAAGTCACAGGACATGATATTGACTTTAAAAAGACCAGAACTATCACCAAAACTGAACACTTTAACAACAGAATAATCAGAGAAGCCATTGAGATAGAAAAACGCCCACACAGCATGAACAAACGAGATGACACCTCCCGCCTACCAGCCATTTGGAAACCCGCCCTTATTGACAAACGAGTCCCTAACACGAGGAATGACACCAGACCCACACTCACAAGGTCCACACAGGATGTCACCACCGCACATCCACCCAGAAAGCAGACCCAAACCCACACTGATCATGAAGCACGACCAAGGACCAGAAGCCAGACCGCAGCTGCAACATTAGCCATTTCAAACCCCTCCAATCCATTCATGCAGCAGACTGACACCCACTATGAAGATGTAGCACGACCACAAAGCCAAACAACAGCTATGCAGCTCACCAGCTCAAATCCCCCTGCAGCACAGACTAGACTGAGCACAACCAAGCCCCCACCAATACAGGACACACCCCCAGCCAATCAGAGCACAGAAAACCCCCATCCAATCAGAGCACAGCCAAGCTCCCACCCAATCAGTTCAAACCCCCACTAGCAGTTAAAAGGAAGAAACAGCTGCGATCACACATTGCTCCCAGAAGCACGAAGCTGAAGCCTGAAGATGACGAATGAGACTTCGTCGAAACGTCGCCAAGACACTTCCAATTTTACACGGGAGAAAACCCGAACAACCAAAGACCTATATATATATATACACACACACACACACACACACACACACACACACACACACACACATACCTGCCCCCTTTGAATCTGACATGCCCACTTTTTAAATTAGCCCATCAGTTAACCTTTTTGCCAAAAAAAAAATGTGACTTTGAACTTCCAGGGTTCAAGAAACACTGAAACAAATCTTTGGCCTTATTTCTTTTTCCTGGATCTTGGTACAATTTTTCAAAATAATCTGCTGTTTATCTGATCATTCCCACCATGCTATCACCAGTGTCCTTGTTATGAATCAAATTAAATTACTTTTTCTATTTATAATACATTAGGGAAATGGCATTTAGCTAATGCATATAAACAGAGCTCCAATCCCCGCCACACATATCTTATCCTCCTGTATATATTTCTGGCATCTTCCTTTAAAGAATGATTGAATGTAGTAAATTTATGTATAGCTAATTGTTCTAGTATGACGACATTGGGTATCCTTCTGTCAGCAAGAATACTTCTGTTATGATCTATCCCTAGTTAAGCATTAATTAGGCGTACAAGTATTATATCTGACTAGGTGGCTCAGTGGCTAAGACACTGAGCTTGCCAATCAGAAAGGTCGGCAGTTCGGTGGTTCAAATCCCTAGTACAGGTCTCCTGCATGAGCTGGGGGTTGGACTAGATGACCTCCAAGATCCCTTCCAACTCTTTTACTGTTAACAATTAACTATTATTCAATTCCACAGAGACTTTTATCAAGGGCTTTAATTAAACTTAGCTGGCAACCTATTTTGTCTACCTTGATCTTCTTTTCCAAGTCTCAGTATCTTTTCCCTCTCTGAAAGTCAAAATCAGGTAGAGTGTCCCCAGCTGCTGTTATTCTCCTCCTGACTGTTCACAGAATCTACATTTCTTCAGAAGCCCAAGACCTTCTAATTTCATTATCTCTTGTTAGCTATTTTTCCCCTGCTGAGTCCAATTCCTTTAATTTTCTTAACCCATTTCAACCTCCCCTTTTGGTCCATTGGTAACTTCAATACTAAGAGAAAAGAGAAACAACTACCCTCATTTTAATCCACAGTGCTGATGAGATCCATTAGAATCTGTAGACATCCTTTCACCATCAAAATAGACATGCCCTTTTGAGGATCCATTTTATTTTGCCTCCTCTTACTGAAAGGTAAGGGACAACACAACAAACATCTTTCAACACCAACAATTTTAAACCGTTCATAGCAGCATCAACTTGCCGTTGTTCTTGTAGGCAACAATAAAAAAATGATACAGTTGCTCTAAAACTGTTATAACAGATAACACAGAGTTGAATATGTTCTTATTTGTCACTTAGGCCTCGGATCTTGTTTACTCCAATAACACACTTAGTATTTTTTCTTTAAAAAAAAGTTTAAACTCATTTTTGTGACATGGAATACTAAAGGACTATCTACCAATAGAATATATTTTATATAAATTGAAGTTAAAATTTCTTTTTAAACAAGAAACATTATAATTTCAAATGATAAAAGCCTTTTAATAAGATAACTGATTAAACAAATTTCCATTTTTGAGATATAAGAAATATTAAATTCTATACATCTGAACATAGTAGTGAACAGACAGATGCTTTTTTTAAGATACAGTAATTTTTTATATAAATTTCTGGGGTTCAAGCAAGTAAGCTAGGTGTGCTTTTAACTTTACAGGAAATCCATGATATTATGATGGCAAACCTATGGCAGATGTGCTGGGGTTGGCACGCAGCACCCTCTCTGTGGGCATGCATGGGGGGCAGGGGACATGTGGGGGGTCTCACATGCATGTGTGGGAGGGTGCATGCAAGGGGCACGTGTACATGCGGGGGGCACATGCATGGGGGCCGCACACGCATTGCACTTTGGGGGTTTGGGCACGCGCACTTGCATTTACGTGCGCACGCTTTGGGCACTTGGTCCAGAAAAGGTTAGTCATCACTGTACTATGATATGATAAAATCTGGGGGAAAAAACCCTTGACCAGATGAAATAATCATAGAATGATATTTTAAAAAATACTGAAATAGCTTCTATACTTCTAGATATTCAGGTATCTTTATATTAATTTTAAAAACTTTTTAGGATTTATAAGTTATCATCCAATATAACTGTTAATTGTTGATGCTAAAATCTTAATAGCTACTTTATTAAGAACATTAAAGAAGATGTTAACTATAACCCTACATAAATGGGCCTCATGAAAGGATGTCAGCACTCAGATAATATTAATATGAACTAGGTTTTAAAACAATATATATTTGGAATTAGATATACTTTAACTGTGCTAATTATCAGTTTCCTAGGATTTTAATAGTTTTCTCTAGCTCTTTTCCATTTTCTAGGGAGTTTCTCTTATTTTTCTTTTTGTTCCCTTCAATAGTTTAACATATTTTTTTTGCTTTTTTCACTTCACTGTATGAAAGCCATGTTGGTGTAGTAGTTTTGGCACTGAACTAAAAATTGGAAAACTGTGAGTTGTATAGTCTGGCCTAAGGTACAAACCTAGCCGGATGACCTTGAGCCACTTACCACTAGGAAGAAAGTAAATAGCAAACAGTTTCCACATTTTTACCAAGGGCCAGGCAGTCCTCAGGAGTCAACAATGATTCAAAGGCACATTTATCTATCATCTATTTATCTATCTATCCATCCATCTATCCATCCATCCATCCATCATCCATCTTTGCTACTTAGAGTATATATAATATTGCAAACTAATGTCTTTTTAAAATAAGTTAATTGTAA
Organism: Ahaetulla prasina; assembly: GCF_028640845.1. Lineage (NCBI taxonomy): Eukaryota > Metazoa > Chordata > Lepidosauria > Squamata > Colubridae > Ahaetulla > Ahaetulla prasina. The sequence goes on along the minus strand of NC_080546.1, from coordinate 70,848,205 downwards.
TGTGTCTGAAGTTTGATTAAAATATTTTTTTAATGCTTCTTTCCTTCCCTTCACAGCACAGTAGATGTAAGATCAAACAAACATCTATGTAGAACAGGGGTGTCAAACTCAAGGCCTGGGGACCGGATCCAGCTCGCAGGGTACTTAGATCTGGCCCGTGGGGCTGCCCTGGAAACAGCGAAGGACCGCGGTGCTTCTGCCAGCAAAAACAGACCTCAGGAGAGCCACATGCAGCCCCCTCCGAGTTCTGTTTTTGCTGGCAGAGGGTTGACTTTCGTCAGATCATGATTTCTCTTTATAACTGTCCCAGCCAGCTTCTGACAAGCAGATTCAATGGGGGAAGCCAGATTTGCTTAATGACTGCATGATTCACTTAACAACTGCAGTGATTTGCTTAATAATTGTGGCATAAAAACATTATAAAATGAGGCACAACCCACTTAACAATTGTCTTGCTTAGCAAGGCAATTTGGGGCTCATCTGTGGTCATAAGTTGAGGACTATCTGTACACTGTTGCTTATATAAAATTAACTTTTGTTACAGAGCTCAGTTGCTCAACTGTAACACATAGCTGCTGCTTGAGAATGAAAACTGAAAAATTTATAAATAGAATACTTAAAGGGTGTATTTCACTATTTTATACATCTAAGCATTGTATATTTAAATTATGAAATTTTAACAATGAAAGATGCCACACAGGCAATCAAAAACAACAACAGCAACAACAAATGAAATGCTAACAATGATGATGTCACAAGGAATAACATTTGTGACTTAAATTCAAACCAAAATATATACTATGTAGTAGGATTATAGGGATATGACATGAATTTGCAACAACCGGAATTACGATATTAGTCACACACCAAACTTGGGAAAAATAAACATTAAAGGACCATACAGATAGGTTACAATACCTGCTGTTTAGTGCATTCCTGTGAGCCAAAATGAAATGAATGCCATATAGGAGGAAAGGAAAAGATGAACATAATCAGATATAACAAAACATATACTATTATGAACTACTGCTATTATGTAAGGAAGTATTTAAAATGGATTTTCCCTAGGCAACTTAGTCATTTAATATAAAGTATTATATAGTAGTAATTTAATATAAACTAGTATTGCTAAATTTTGTCAATTTTCTTTAATAATTTCTATATTTCCTTTCTATATGTTACTTCTTTTAGCTTTTAAAACATAATTCAATGAGCATGTGCAACCTCAGCAAATCTTTGTTTTATACATCAAATAAAGGAAATTGCACTGAGAAACCAAACATGCAAATCATATTTTACTTTATAGCCTGATTTGCTGCCTTTACAGTGAAGGACAAAAAAAGAAAACTTATGTAATGAAGCATTATATTTACAATGAGCACATATGAGAACCACAGCTTAAGTGCGTCTTTGCCTGCTCCTACCATGTATGTGGACAAATGTGAAAAATATATCAATGTTTCTGCTTTATACTTTTTAAAACGTATCAAAAAGCATCCTATCTTTAGGATATTGAGTTCAAATAGAAGAATTCATAAAATCATACAGAAAGTTACCAAGTCCCTGAGAACTATTCTCGTAACGTAACGTAACGTAACGTAACGTAACGTAACATAACATAACATAACATAACATAACATAACATAACCAAAATAAATAATCAGGGTTATTCAACAGATTCACAAAACAGCAAGAAAAGCTTTTTGATACTGGCAAACATTTACAGGCCAACAATAATTATAAACTGAAATTGGCTACATATACAAACATTCTCGAAAAAGTTGTTCCCCAATACTTTAGAATCAGAGAGAGCACTTGAAGGATACCAAATGATTCAAAGATTCTCTCTTTTCTGCATTATATGAAGATTAATTCACTGTATCAAAATTACAAAATTAAGACTTTTACCGCACATATGTCTTCCCAAGCTAATTCTTCTTTAGGTAACTTACAAGTCTGATTCTTCATGCTTTTATATAGTGAAAATAATTATCAAATTATTTATTGGTACATAATGAAATGCCTAATATTGTAATTGGGGATAAAAGGAAGTTAATACATATGCAATTTATGCTATATAATTTACCCATGGACTAACTCGAAGTGTTAATCTTAAAATTAATATATGCACAGTGAATATGTCCAACTTTATTATTCTATGTTCTTATTCTGTGTTCTATGAAAATCTTAATCTCTTCAACAGTAATTCTCTCCTCAGGAACCCATTTGCAAATCAGTTAAAATAGTTCTGCTATTTGAGCCCATCTATTTGTCAGGAAAAAGTTAGGCTTTCAGAAGCAACAGCCACAAGCCAGAGCCTCTTTTTAGAACAAGGAAATTTTATGTAGAACTCTTAAATAAAATTACATTTTTCAGAAAAATAGATTTTCGTTAGTAGTATATCATTTCAAACTTTCAAAAAAGCAGCATATTTAAAAATAACAAACCCTCCCCAAAATACTCTACTTAGCATTAACGTTGTGATATTTCTAATGCCACATTCAATGTATATGTACATCACTTATTTCTTCATATAATTTGCTCCAGAAACCTACTTTCACAATGAAAAATGGCAGTATGAACTATCATATCATTCTTGAACTATACAACTCCTGCAAAGTTTAGCTGACACTAAGACTCTGGTATTTCAAAATACAAACACTTTTAAACATTAGTCAAATATAACATTAAAGTAAAAATATGTCTTCTTCAACTACAATATCCAAATCATTTGCAATGATTTGCTAATTATGCAATATAATGCTCTCTCAGATGATAAAGATTTGGTTCAGATTTATTAAATAATGTAATATTATGTCAGCATACCAGTGGAAGATACACAGTCTGGTTTAATACGTTGAGAAGAGACAAAGTAAAATTGAGCTTACATAGATAACACACTACAAATTTGTTCTTTGGAATGAGGTAACGATAATTCATTGATATGAATCTTCAGACATAAGAGTTAATGTAAAATGTACTTTAAATATCCATCACATTAAAATGCATTCTGCACATAACTACTTATTATAAGGCAGCTTCTACACAGAGAATCCTTTGACCATATCTGTTTTCACAGTAGAAAAAAGTTAATAATTAGCAATTTCATGCTCTAATTCTCATACTTACACTATAACACATACACTATACAAATATTAACAGCTTACCGTATGATAACCTCTAGGTAAGGGTGGCTTTCCTACAGGATAAGCATCAACAGTATCAATAATTGTTTGCCTTTCTCCTTTTTGGTTGATTTTCCTAAATCTCCTTCTAGATTGTCTATGTGAAGCTTGTCGCTGGAAATACTCTTCATTTTCATCCATGTAATCCACCTAATAAATAAGCAAATGTAATAATGTACTTTAAATGTATTTTAAGCAATATTAACAGATGGTCTCCAATGCATTTGCAAAGATTTGTTTTATTCTGAGGATATGAAATCACAGTTTACTACCTACAAAATGTATAACATTTTAAATAGTGAATCCAACTGAGGCTATGCTTTAAAAGAGAATGAACTTTAGGTATTATCATATCTATCCTGGATCTAACCTACAGTTGTTACATACGTTGTTTTACAAATGTATTTTAACTCTGTCTTAAATTTTATTGCGTTTAGTATCTGTACTAGTCTTTGGCCAGTACGTTACCTCCATCCTGCTCCCACCAGAAGTCATCCACAAGCATGATCAATGCCATCTCAGTACCAAACCCTGCTCTAACACTGACTGAAAGGGCTTTAGATAATTTGCTTTGTCCAGACTTTTCTGAAGCTGTCATGCAACACTCTCTTTACCACCTTCCCTAGAAAGGAGAGGTTGAACAAAAACTGTCCAGGCTAGCTGGGTTGAGCAATGGTCCTTTGAGGTAGGGGCACATTATGACCTCTTTAAGAACTGACGGGACCATTTTCTCTCTCAAGGAGTTAACGATTGGCCAGATCCACTCCTCCATCCCCTCCTGAGAGGCCTTCATTACCAGGAGGGGCACAGATCTAACACACAAGTGGCTGAGGGAGCCCTATCCACTTCCTCAGCTTCAACAGGCTCACACTTGCAAGTGTAGTCCTGATCACCTCCATAGACTCTGCCCTAAGGATCCAATGTAGAGCGAATGCAACCAATTTTATCTGCCAGATGTTGTCTTTTCTTCAACATCCCAATTCAGCGTGGGATTTCATGATATTCCCACCCAAATACTAAGCTCAAACTTGTTTACCCAAACACTGTTCAAAATAAGGAAATTAAACCCCACATTGTTGGCATTTGTGAAATGGCCTGACCTACTTTGTAGCTATCATTCCTCCTACAGTTTGAAGATATATATTGGTCACAAGATAAGCCAAACTAGGGACTGAAATTTGTTGTCATTTCTAAACTGTGTGGAATAGGGAAAAATGAAGGAGCTTAAATTTATGAAAAACAAGATAGACTCTATTAAAATTAAGGAAATTATAAAAGAAATTAAAACAACAAAAAGTACTTCTCCAATTTAGTTTTCCCCTTTGTGGATTACTGCCTTGTCATGGCAAAGGGGCTTGCATAGGTCAATGAAGCTATGAGCTATGCCGTGCAGGGACACCCAAGACGGACAGATCATAGCAGAGTTCTGACAAAACGTGATCCACTGGAGAAGAAAATGGCAACCCACTCCAGTATCTTTGCCATGAAAACCCCATGGACAGTACAAAAAGGAAAAAAGATTTGATGCCGGAAGATTCCAATATGCTACTGGGGAAGAGCAGAGGGCTAGTACTAGTAGCACCAGAAACAGTGAAGCGACTGGGCCAAAGCCGAACGGACGCTCAGATGTGGATGCATCTAGTGGTGAAAGGAAAGTCCAATGCTGTAAAGATGTTTTCTCCATAGGAACCTGGAATGTAAGATCCATGAATCAAGGCAAGCTGGACGTGGTCAAATAAGAGATGACAAGACTGAACATCGACATCTTAGGAATCAACGAACTAAAATGGACAGGAATGGGTGAGATGACCATCAGGTATACTACTGTGGCAAGAATCCCTCAGAAGAAATGGAGTAGCCTTCATAATCAATAAAAGAGTAGGAAAAGCAATACTAAGATACAATCCCCAAAATGACAGAATGATCTCAGTTTGAATCCAAGGCAAACCATTCAACATCACAGTAATCCAAATCTATGCCTCAACCACTGGTGCTGAAGAGAATGAAATTGACCAGTTCTATGAAGCCCTACAGCACCTTATAGAATTAACACCAAAAATGATATCCTTATCACAGGGGTGAAATCTACTTACCTTCCCTACCGGTTCAGAAGTGCACTTGCGCGCATGGACCCTCTGTGCATGTGCAAACCCTTCTGCGCATGCGCAGAGGGTAAAAAACTGGTTACCGTGCCAGTGGGCTGAGCCTCGCGCTGCTATTGCTACCGTTCTCCGAACCACCTACCATCAGTACTGGTTCGGCCGAACCAGTCCGAACCAGTAGCATTTCAGCTCTGCCTTATCATCATGAGGGATTGGAATGCTAAATTAGAAATCCAAAAGATAACTGGAATAACAGGCAAGTTTGGCCTGGGAGTACAAAATGAAGCAGGGCACAGGCTGATAAAATTTTGTCAAGAGAATACGATGGTCATAACAAATACTCTTTTCCAGCAGCCCAAGAGACGACTCTACACATGGACATCACCAAACGATCAACACAGAAATCAGATTGACTATGTGCTCTTCAGCCAAAGATGGAGAAGCTCTGTACAGTCAGTAAAAACAAGATCATGAGCTGACTGTGGCTCAGATCATGAGCTTCTCATTGCAAAATTTAGGCTTAAATTGAAGACAGTAGGGAAAAGCACTAGGCCACTCAGGTATGAACTAAATCATATCCCTGATGAATATATAGTAGGGGTGAAAAATAGATTTAAGGAACTAGATCTGATAGACAGAGTGCCTGAAGAACTACGGACGGAGGTTCGCAACATTGTACAAGAGGTAGCAAGTAAAACCATCCCAAAGAAAAAGAAAGGGAAGAAAGAAAAATGGCTGTCAGAGGAAGCTTTGCAAATAGCTTAGGAAAGAAAGGAAGCGAAAGGCAACGGAGAAAGAGAAAGATACATCCAAATGAATGCAGAATTCCAGAGAATATCTAGAAGAGATAAGAAAGCCTTCTTAAATAAACAGTGCAAAGAAATAGAAAACAATAGAACAGGGAGGACCAGAGATCTCTTCAAGATATGAAGGGAACGTTTCATGCAAAGATGGGCATGATAAAGGACCAAAATGGCAGGGATCTAACAGTGTTAAAAGAGATTAAGAAGAGGTGGCAAAATTACACAGAACTATACAAGAACAAGCTTAACGTCCCTGATAACCACAACAGCGTGGTCACTGACCTAAACCTAGACATCCTATAAAGTGAAGTCAAATGGGCCTTAGGAAATCTGAGCAACAACAAAGCTAGTTGAGTGACAGTATTCCACCTTGAGTTATTCAAAATCTTAAAAGATGATGCAGTAAAAGTGTTACACTCAATTTTCCAGCAAATTTGAAAACTCAACAGTGGCCACAGGATTGGAAAAGGTCAGTTTACATTCCAATTCCAAAGAAAGGCAATGCCAAAGAATGTTCAAACTATCGCACCATTGCACTCATTTCACATGCTAGTAAGGTTATGCTTAAAATCCTACAAGCTAGGCTCCAGCAGTATGTGGATCGAGAACTACCAGAAGTACAGGCAGGATTTCGAAGAGGTAGAGGAACTTGAGATCAAATTGCCAACATACACTGGATCATGGAGAAAGCTAGGGAGTTCCAGAAAAACATCTACTTCTGCTTCACTGACTATGCTAAAGCCTTTGATTGTAATATAATATAATATAACAACAGAGTTGGAAGGGACCTTGGAGGCCTTCTAGTCCAACCCCCTGCCCAGGCAGGAAACCCTACACCATCTCAGACAAATGGTTATCCAACATTTTCTTAAAAATTTCCAGTGTTGGAGCATTCACAACTTCTGCAGGCAAGTCATTCCACTTATTAATTGTTCTAACTATCAGGAAATTTCTCCTTAGTTCTAAATTGCTTCTTTCCTTGATCAGTTTCCACCCATTGCTTCTTGTTCTACCCTCAGGTGCTTTGTAGAACAGCCCAACTCCCTCTTCTTTGTGGCAACCCCTGAGATATTGGAACACTGCTATCATGTCTCCCTTAGTCCTTCTTTTTATTAAACTAGACATACCGACTTCCTGCAACCGTTCTTCATATGTTTTAGCCTCCAGCCCCTAATCATCTTTGTTGCTCTTCTCTGCACTTTTTCTAGAGTGTGGATTGTGTGGATCAAAACAAATTGTGGCAAGTTCTTAAAGAGATGGGAGTACCAGATTTTATTTGACTCTTGAGAAATCTATATGTGGGTCAAAAAGCAACAGTGAAAACTGGACACGGAACCACTGATTGGTTAAAAATTGGTAAAGGAGTCCAGCAAGGTTGAATACTGTCACCCTGCTTATTTATTTATTTATTTTATTTATTTTATTTATCAAACTTCTATACCGCCCTTCTCCCGAAGGACTCAGGGCGGTGTACAGCCTTCATTTAAAACAATAAATATACATATTAAAATAACCATTAAAAAGCTTATTCAATGAAAGGCCAGATTAAAACCGTCGATTGACCATAAAAATACCCAATAAAATTACCATTAAAAGTTTAAAATTTAAATTTAGAATTTAAAAAGTCAGGCCAGTCCTGCTTGTATAAATAAATAAGTTTTCAGTTCCCGGCGGAAGGTCCGAAGGTCAGGCAATTGGCGTAAACCGGGGGGAAGTTCATTCCAGAGAGTAGGTGCTCCCACAGAGAAGGACCTTCCCCTGGGGGCCGCCAGCCGACACTGCTTATATGCAGAGCACATCATGAGGAAGGCGGGGCTAGATGAAACACAAATTGGAATTAAGATTGCCAGGAGAAATATCAACAACCTCAGATATGCAGATGATACCACTCTAATGGCAGAAAGTGAAGAAGAACTAAAGAGCCTCTTGATGCGGGTGAAGAAGGAGAGTGTGAAAGTTGGCTTGAAACTCAATGTTAAGAAAACTAAGATCATGGCATCCGTCCCCCTCAATTCCTGGCAAATAGATAGGGAAGAAATTGAAGTAGTGACAGATTTTATTTTCTTGGCATCCAAGATCACCGCAGATGGGGACTGCAGCCAAGAAATTAAAAGACGCTTGCTCCTGGGGAGGAAAGCTATGGCAAATCTAGACAGCATTCTAAAAAGCAGAGACATCACCCTGCCAACAAAAATGCATATAGCAAAGTCTATGGTTTTCCCAGTTGCAATGTTTGGCTGTGAAAGTTGGACCATAAGAAAGGCTGAGCGCCAAAGAATTGAGGCCTTTGAGGTATGGTGCTGGAGAAGACTCCTGCGAGTCCCTTGGACTGCAAGGTGATCAAAACAGTCAGTCCTAGAGGAAATCAAACCTGACTGCTCTCTAGAAGGCCAGATCCTGAAGATGAAACTTTGGCCACCTAATGAGAAGGACGGACTCACTGGAGAAGAGCCTAATGCTGGGAAAGATTGAGAAAAAAAGAAGAATGGAACGACAGAGAATGAGGTGGCTGGATGGAGTCACTGAAGCAGTAGGCGTGAGCTTAAATGGACTCCAGAGGATGGTAAAGGACAGGAAGGCCTGGAGGAACGCTGCCCATGGGGTCACGATGAGTCGGACACGACTTTGCAACTAACAACTAATTTATTTTTCCCAACATTTTTGAAATTTTTTTTTATTAGGGCTGGGGTTAAAACCTACAAAGCAAACAGTTAAGATGTTTTGTTTTCCTAAGGAAAAAAAATTTCTTTCCTTATCAGATGTTCTGAATCACTAAAAAGATTAAGATTGTAGACAGTCTCTCTATTGTTAGCAGATGTATTTTGGCAAATAATAGCTACAATATGGCGTGCATAAGAGCACAAAAGTGCCTACCGTTCCTGTCCTATTGTTCCCTTCATTATATCAAATTAATATAGTTGATGCATATATTTTTTACTTATATATATATATATATTTCTTCAAGATATGTTGTTTTATCTATGACAATTGTTTGTGTATACTGCTGTGACAAAAAGAAATAAAAAAGTGACTTTTTACCATCATTAATCTAGTTATACCTACCACAATCATTTCAGATGGTTCTAGAACAATGCATTCACAGCCACGCCTGAAGCTTCCTGCAGAGCGTTTCCCAAAACTAAAGGAGAGAGAAAATATTTAGAAGAAAAAAAACCTGAAAAATCAAAGAAACTGCTAAACAAATTAATGCTATATAACTGTTAGCTGATATCATTGCTAATAGATGTGTGTGTGTGTAGAATTTACCATTAATACCATACATTTAAATAATGAGTTCAACTATTCTAAACTGATTATGTTACCACTGATTATTATGCTGCTACCCAGACGTTTTTATTCTCTGGTTGAATTGAAGGTTGACTGCAGAATCCTGTTCCTAAATAATCACAGTAACAAGTATATATTTAGAAGATGATTTGTGAGCAGTTAATTTAAACTAATCAAGTTTTTCTTAGGTCTACATAGCCAGGGTGGACTGATTTGCAAGCTTTCTGGGGCAGAGTCTCTCTTTAGACTCTACTCTTTCTTTACAGTTACAAGCTGCCAAGAACACTTTGAATTTGACATCTAACTCCAAAGGTATTTTATATGGAATAATGCGTGACAGTTAAAGTAACAATTTGTTCCTAATTATACACTGTACAAGGTCTATAATATCCCAAATATTCTAGATAATTTGTCCTTTAGAATACATCATCAAAATGATCTCATTTGGACAAAAAAATAAAACAGGGAATGTTGCTCAAGGGACACTGGGAAATCCCTGATTAAAGGTTCAATAAACAAAGATATGGTCAGGTTTTCTTCATTGTGAGTTTCTGACAAGGAAAAGGAAAGAGACTGAATTGTCATAATCTAGCAAATTATTAGAAAAAATCATATTTTAAATCATTGTCAGGCCATCGGCTTCCCTTTTAATTTTTAATTTATTAAAACAGTGAAATAAACAGAAATTTAACAGGAATATTAAACAGTAATTATAAAGTTAAGAAAAAAATAAGCATAACAGAAATATTGATATAAGTATAAATACCTAACTTTGGGCTCTAGTTCTAGCAGTTCTTCCTCTTTGCTATTTTGTGCTTTAAGACCTGGACATGGCAATTAGCAATTAAATTCATTTGATCTGTTCAAGCATTGGCCAATAAAGTAGCTTTATTATTTTAATAAAATAATACAAATAAAAGTATAGATGACACTTGGTGGTAGATAATCACTCCAAACATGTGTCTTCTACTTCTCATCCAACTCCTCATCAATGGTAGATAGTTTGATCTCTGACTAAACTTGGCAGATGTATTTACCTCTGCTATTATGTATAGATAATGCAGCAATTCTTTGCTCATACCAGATGATTTAATACAGGACTTTGGTCTTTCATCTTCTACTGCTATCCTGAAAAACTTATCACTACAAGTAGTCCCTTATTTGCAACCATAATTGAGCCTTGCAATTATGGTTGTATGTCATGATGGCTGCAAAGCAGATCATCACTTGACCAACCTGATTTTGTGACCTTTTACTGGTGATCCGTAAGCAAATATCAGAATTATAAAGCAAATGCTGCACTTCAGTTCTCCAATGAACTGAAGCTTTTATAAATTTATAATTCATTTTTGCTGAAATAGCCTACTTTGCTGACAATAAATGGCTGTGAAATGTTTTAGTGAACTTAAGATTATGGTGTTTTCTAAGAACATTCTAAGCAGAATGTTAGATTCAATTCAAATGTTAGATTCAATTTTTGTCTACTACTTTAGTTATGTTATTTATACTTTCTTATTAAAATTATGCATTTGCTATAATTTTGTTAAGTATGCACTTGTTAAGTATACCCACTGTTCAATGTAGGTTAGGAATTGGAAATAAATGCCAGTTTCCAGCAAAAATGTAATAGTAATGCCAGTTATAAATGCCAGTTTCCAGCAAAAATGATAGTAGGCTACAGCAAACAGCTGTACATGTGGGCCAGTTGCTAAGCAGCCAAAATATGGTCATATGATTGGGGAAGTAGCATCTGAACCAGGTTATAAGTAGCTTTGGGGGGGCTTAGTCATAACTTCAAACATTTGTTAATTTTATTCATTCATCCATCCATTTATCCATTCTATTTACACATCATCAAATCAATACTCACAGCCATTTACAGCAACCCAGTAAAAGGATACAACCAATTAAAATGGCCATGGAAACTATCATCAAATCAAAATTGCAAATGCATAATTTTAATAAGAAAGTATAAATAACATAACTAAAGTAGTAGACAAAAATTGAATCTAACATTTGAATTGAATCTAACATTCTGCTTAGAATGTTCTTAGAAAACACCATAATCTTAAGTTCACTAAAACATTTCACAGCCATTTATTGTCAGCAAAGTAGGCTATTTCAGCAAAAATGAATTATAAATTTATAAAAGCTTCAGTTCATTGGAGAAGATGCAATTTAATTTGCCTGTAATCCCATTTACTGAATTCAATCAACTAAGGCATTAACATTCTTCTCAGTAGGGTTAATAGCTTACTACAGGATAATTTTCATTTTTTTAAAGAAGACCTGGGGAGAGGAAGTTTCTAGCTAACAATGTGAATCAGAGTTTAGTGTAAAGTATTTATGGAGTTCCATAAAGGCACCAGGTCTGAGGAGAGAAGGGGAGGGGAGGGGAGGGGAGGAGAGGAGAGAATTTTTATTGGCCAAGTGTGATTGGACACACAAGGAATTTGTCTTGGTGCATATGCTCTCAGTGTACGTAAAAGAAAAGATACCTTCATCAAGGTACAACACTTACAACACTTGATGATAGTCATAGGTACAAATTTAACACTTAATGATACAACACTTATGATAGTCATAGGGTACAAATAAGCAATCAGGAAACAATATCAGTATAAATCGTAAGGATACAAGCAACAAAGTTACAGTCATAAGTGGAAGGAGATGGGTGATGGGAACGATGAGAAGATTAATAGTAGTGCAGATTTAGTAAATAGTTTGACAGTGTTGAGGGAATTTCAGATACTGATCTTTTTTTATTTTATTTACATTTATATCCCGCCCTTCTCCGAAGACTCAGGGTGGCTTACATTGTGTAAGGCAATAGTCTCATCCTATTTGTATATTTATATACAAAGTCAACTTATTGCCCTCCCAACAATCTGGGTCCTCATTTTACCTACCTTATAAAGGATGGAAGGCTGAGTCAACCTTGGGCCTGGTGGGACTCGAGCCTGCAGTAATTGCAAGCAGCTGTGTTTAATAACAGGCTATCTTACAGCCTGAGCCACCCACGGCCCTGAAAATCTTCAGAAAGACTTGACGGTTTTCAAACAGGAGAATAACATGAACTATTCCAGTGGTCACCAACCGGTGGTCCGCGAGAAAATGTTGGTGGTCCGTGGCGCACTCGGATAGAGGAGCTGCTCTGGAATAAACAATGGCCAGTCCCGTGACTAGAGCTCTGGAAGATGGGACTGGCCAGGCAGCTCATGGTGGGACTATAAATCACCGCTGTTGAGGGAGGTTCGGGCAATTTGTAACTTTGCAGCAGAGCCCTCGCTGGCTAGAATGAGGTAATATTGCAAGGGGGGGAATGGCGGTGCAGGTGGGCCGAAGCAACGGGTGGCGGGAATCCTGGGCTGTTTCTTCCCCCTGCTTTAGTTTCTTGTCAGCTGAACCCAACCAGTGGCTGTCCCCGCCCCTCGCCCTCCCTTCCCAGTCACTTCTTGCCTGGCAAGGGAGGGGGAGGGGGGAATGGAGATTTGCTCCATATTTCAGAACGGGAGCTGGATCTCACAGCTGTTTCTTCCAGCCCTTGGTGCTCCTACACCTCGGTCTCTCGGGGAGACGCTTGACTTCCTCTCAGCCCCAAGACACTGGCTGGCCCATGAGAAAGAGTGGGAAAGAGAGAAAGAGAAGGGTAGAGAGAGAGAGAAAAAGAGGTGGGAGAGAGAGGGAGATAAAGAGAGAGAGGGAGGGAGAGAATGAGAGAGATAGAGTGGGGAGAGAGAGGGGGAAGAGAGAGGGAGAAAAGAGAGAGAGAAAGAGAGAGGGGGAGAGAGAGAGAAAGAGAGAAAGGGGGGAGAGAAAGAGATGACAGAATGAGTGGGAGAGAGAGAAAGAGAGGGAGAGAGAGAGAAAGAGGGAAGAGAAAGAGAGCATGAAAGAGGAAGAGTGGGGGAGAGAGAGAGAAAGAGGGGGAGAAAGAGAGAGAGAAAGAGAGAGGGAGAGAGATGACAGAATGAGTGGGAGAGAGAGAAAGAGGGGGAGACAGAATGAGAGAATGAGTGGGAGAGAGGGGGGAGGGGGAGAAAGAGAGAAAGAGAGAGGAGGGACAGTGCCTGAAGGACCCATCCCGTCACTGGGAGTCCAGGTGCTTCAGCAAGCCACACACTGGATTTGTATTAATGGTCCCCGGGATTTAAAATTATGGACTTGGTGGTTCCTGAGATCCAAAAGGTTGGGGACCCCTGAACTATTCAACTGTTCCAAATTATACCAAATACCTGGATCCAGTGAGCTATTTTTCCAAAACAACCTCATGGGATATTTCACTTCAGTCTCAGCACCCAAAGTCTAAGATAAAGTTACTGAAACCAATGTGAATACACATTCATTATCGAGGGAACTGAATATTTTCCTAAAAGAAGTGATCATTTGTTCAGTCAACTTTACAGATGTAAATTATATCTCTGTATTGTCCATATATAAAGTCCTACATATTAAGTGTAAAAAAGATGAGCTCAGATATTTTTCTATTTATATTGTGATTACTCCAGTCAATCAGACTAGAAATATACTTTAACTATATACAATGAAAATGCGGAAGAAAGAAACACCATTACCTAATTCTGTAGCAGGAAGTTAATACATTTCATCTCCCCTTATGTGGATCTGACAACAGTTAGTGATTAAAGCATCCTGGGCAGAACAAGGAATTTTTCAAGATTGTAGTCTTCCACTTCATAATAACTCTTCATAATAACGAGTGCTATAATTTTGACTCAATTTTATGGACACTTCATCAAGCTACTAGCAGCCAGATAAAACTACTTGAAGACTAAGTCAGGACCACAGACTGTTAATAATTAGTCATCCCTACCCTTAGCAAATGGAAGTTATAAAAGGCTATGCATGCTTTTGTTTTAATATACTGTAGGTTAATAGTTTATCTCATAATTCAATTTCAGTCTACAGGGACAATGTCACAATGTGGACTAAAGGGGTTGCAAATCAAAATGTACATCATTCAAAATTATGCTGCATTTAACAGTCCTTTTAAAAACAATGCAACAGCAAATAACAGCATTCCAAACTTTCCAGAAAATTAATTAATTTTATAGTTTCCCGTCTTATATCTGTGATCTGGAAGCCTCACAAAACTGTATAACAAAAACAATACTCAATTACAAATAAACAACTAAAATAAGAACCATTAAAACTATTAAACATATTCTACAGGAAAATGCAATCCATACATTATCAGGATAGCTAACTTGCAGGTTCCATACTCCAGTAATCTCAAGAGATGATGGCTGCTAGGAAGTGTATATTATATGGAAAGGGATGTTATTGCCACAGCCCTAAATATTTAGGGTCACTCTAAATAGGGCCCTAACATATACTGTAAATAGCACTGTACCAACATTAAACTGAAGGTCAGTGGACAAAATAACATCCTTAGGAAATTAATGAGCTCTACCTAGAATGCAAACCAAAAGACAAAAGCTCTTTGCTACTAAGCAGCGGAATACACCTGCCCAGTCTGTATAAATCAGCACACGCTGGAAAAGTAGATGTTGTTCTGAATGAAACTAGTAAAATTATTCCATATGCCTTAAACCCACCCCTCTAGGTAAGATCTAGCTGGCATTGCTAGAAGAAGCAGCATACACAGAGAGGCTCAAATCATCAGTATCTAGACACATCTTCTCTATTGCCTAAAACCAGCTCTTATCAGAGATTAAAATCCACGAAAAGCTTCCTTAGGTTGACGGAAGACATTGAACAATTTGAAAGCAGAATGTACCCATGGAAAGATACTAAGAATCAACACTGGATGAAACCAACAGAGGAGCTGGCAACTGGATCTGACGAAAGCTGGGAAATATGGAAATCGTTTGAATAGGCTGCACACAGGTACAACAAGATTCAGAGACACTCTGAACAAATGAAGCTATCCAATGGCTTATGCTCTTTGCAATTCTGGTGTCATGCAGACAATATGCACTGTATACCTGTCCTTTGTGTCCCAATCAGTATACACTTGAGACAGCATGACAGGATGTAATTAATATTGCTAGTTTTGGGGCAAGATCTGTTTAATTTGTACATATTTTAATCTTGTATTTTATATTTTATGTCATATAGTATGCTTCGTTTTAATTGTGATGCTTCTGAAATAAACAAACACCTGGCAATAATGGGACAAAAATTGTGCATCTGTCCTTGATCATGGTACCCTTCTGGACCAGTTTCGAAGGTTGCAGTGGGAGGCACAATATTGTGCTGATTCTCCTCTTTCCTTTGGGGCTAGTTCCAAGCAAAATGATAAGTGATAAAAGAGGAGATGTCCAACCCATGGCCCTTGTTATGTGTGATGCTGTAGGCTTCAGTGTTCTCTCCTTTGCTATTTAATACCTACATGAAGCCACTGGATTAGGTCTTCCACTGGTTTAGGGTAAGATATATATTTTCATCATATTTTTCCAAGCAATATATTTCCAAGCAATATATTTCCAAGCAATATATTTCCAAGCAATATATTTCCAAGCAATATATTTCCAAGCAATATATTTCCAAGCAATATATTTCCAAGCAATGCCATGGATATCCTCTATCTGATTAATTGTAGGCAGAAGAGGGATCTGGAGAGAAAACAACAGGCTTCAACTCAACTCTAGGAAGACTGAATAACTTTGGGTTTTAGGCTCCCCTGATTCTGGGCCATCTCTTGTTATGGATGGGATTGCACTACCTCAGGCAATTCTGTACCCAATTTGGGGTGCCTCCTAGATTTCAACTCCTTCTCAAACAGCATGTAGCAGCCATGGCCAGGAGGGCCTTTGCTGAATTTCATGTTGCAGTATTTTAAAATCAATAGACACATATTGTCAGCATCCAGAAAATATGCAATCTATATGTCATATAGTATGCTTCGTTTTAATAGAATAGAATAGAATAGAATAGAATAGAATAGAATAGAATAGAATAGAATAGAATAGAATAGAATTTTTATTGGCCAAGTGTGATTGGACACACAAGGAATTTGTCTTGGTGCATATGCTCTCAATGTACATAAAAGAAAAGATACCTTCATCAAGGTACAACATTTACAACACATTTGCTGTATTTGCTGTATTTGCTGTATTATAATTGTGATGCTTCTGAAATAAACAAACACCTGGCAATAATGGGACAAAAATTGTGCATCTGTCCTTGATCATGGTACCCTTCTGGACCAGTTTCGAAGGTTGCAGTGGGAGGCACAATATTGTGCTGATTCTCCTCTTTCCTTTGGGGCTAGTTCCAAGCAAAATGATAAGTGATAAAAGAGGAGATGTCCAACCCATGGCCCTTGTTATGTGTGATGCTGTAGGCTTCAGTGTTCTCTCCTTTGCTATTTAATACCTACATGAAGCCACTGGATTAGGTCTTCCACTGGTTTAGGGTAAGATATATATTTTCATCATATTTTTCCAAGCAATATATTTCCAAGCAATGCCATGGATATCCTCTATCTGATTAATTGTAGGTAGAAGAGGGGATCTGGAGAGAAAACAACAGGCTTCAACTCAACTCTAGGAAGACTGAATAACTTTGGGTTTTAGGCTCCCCTGATTCTGGGCCATCTCTTGTTATGGATGGGATTGCACTACCTCAGGCAATTCTGTACCTAATTTGGGGTGCCTCCTAGATTTCAACTCCTTCTCAAACAGCATGTAGCAGCCATGGCCAGGAGGGCCTTTGCTGAATTTCATGTTGCAGTATTTTAAAGTCAATAGACACGTATTGTCAGCATCCAGAAAATATGCAATCTATATGTCATATAGTATGCTTCGTTTTAATAGAATAGAATAGAATAAAATAGAATAGAATAGAATAGAATTTTTATTGGCCAAGTGTGATTGGACACACAAGGAATTTGTCTTGGTGCATATGCTCTCAATGTACATAAAAGAAAAGATACCCTCATTAAGGTACAACATTTACAACACATTTGCTGTATTTGCTGTATTTGCTGTATTATAATTGTGATGCTGTAGGCTTCAGTGTTCTCTCCTTTGCTATTTAATACCTACATGAAGCCACTGGATTAGGTCTTCCACTGGTTTAGGGTAAGATATATATTTTCATCATATTTTTCCAAGCAATATATTTCCAAGCAATATATTTCCAAGCAATATATTTCCAAGCAATATATTTCCAAGCAATATATTTCCAAGCAATATATTTCCAAGCAATATATTTCCAAGCAATATATTTCCAAGCAATGCCATGGATATCCTCTATCTGATTAATTGTAGGCAGAAGAAGGGATCTGGAGAGAAAACAACAGGCTTCAACTCAACTCTAGGAAGACTGAATAACTTTGGGTTTTAGGCTCCCCTGATTCTGGGCCATCTCTTGTTATGGATGGGATTGCATGACCTCAGGCAATTCTGTACCCAATTTGGGGTGCCTCCTAGATTTCAACTCCTTCTCAAACAGCATGTAGCAGCCATGGCCAGGAGGGCCTTTGCTGAATTTCATGTTGCAGTATTTTAAAATCAATAGACACATATTGTCAGCATCCAGAAAATATGCAATCTATATGTCATATAGTATGCTTCGTTTTAATAGAATAGAATTTTAACTGGCCAAGTGTGATTGGACACACAAGGAATTTGTCTTGGTGCATATGCTCTCAATGTACATAAAAGAAAAGATACCTTCATCAAGGTACAACATTTACAACACATTTGCTGTATTATAATTGATAAGTGATAAAAGAGGAGATGTCCAACCCATGGCCCTTGTTATGTGTGATGCTGTAGGCTTCAGTGTTCTCTCCTTTGCTATTTAATACCTACATGAAGCCACTGGATTAGGTCTTCCACTGGTTTAGGGTAAGATATATATTTTCATCATATTTTTCCAAGCAATATATTTCCAAGCAATGCCATGGATATCCTCTATCTGATTAATTGTAGGCAGAAGAAGGGATCTGGAGAGAAAACAACAGGCTTCAACTCAACTCTAGGAAGACTGAATAACTTTGGGTTTTAGGCTCCCCTGATTCTGGGCCATCTCTTGTTATGGATGGGATTGCATGACCTCAGGCAATTCTGTACCCAATTTGGGGTGCCTCCTAGATTTCAACTCCTTCTCAAACAGCATGTAGCAGCCATGGCCAGGAGGGCCTTTGCTGAATTTCATGTTGCAGTATTTTAAAGTCAATAGACACGTATTGTCAGCATCCAGAAAATATGCAATCTATATGTCATATATTTTAGACAATAGTGATTATATTACAGGTTTGGCATTGATGTGTTCGTATCTTATATTCCCATTAGTAAAATATACATTTTATTATAAACTTAATATGAACTAATATCAGGTATAAAACATATTTTTTATGTTTCAGATAAAATTTTGAAAAATAACAGTTAACATCCAGACTAGATTTTTTTTGTGCTCTGTACCAGAAGCTGCCTATATGTATAAAGTTTTCTATTTTATTCACAGTGTGATACACTTTTAGATATATGTTCCTATCAACTGGAAACACAGATGTAAATATTCTGTTCAAATATGCAGTACTGGTAACTGATATATCTTTAAATATGCAGATGCAACCAATTTCTCTTTAAATATTTAAACTAAAATGAATTCCAATCATACCTGCTCCTTGGAAGAAACATTGATTCTTTGATAAATACTGAACCAGACAGAAGAATATACCAACAGGTCCCAATATCATCAGGGCTGTTAAAAAAATGAGAAAACTTTAGGATGTATGGTTTTAAAAGAAGAAAAAGTAGGTAAATGTCATGAAAGAAAATGTATACAACAGTGCTGCAATTCACATAAGTACTAGTGATAACCTAATTGTAACAGATGAAAATTTTCTAAAGATGATATTTTTTCACTATGTCTTATCACATACATTTCTATAGGATAAACAATTTATCCTATAGATAAATTATCTTGTTTATTTATACTATTTCTATCCTGACAAATCAGGCACTTAAAGCAATTTAACAATAAAACCAAACACAAAATCCTTATAGCAACAAAATCAATAAAACATATTTATATCCTAACCTAGCATCCATATTAGCAACCATATATGTTAAAATCATTAAATAAACTCTCTGTGGAAAAGCCCTATTTTGAATGTCTTCTAAAATGCCATCCAGAAAGGTGGCATTTTACATTTCCAAAAGTAAATTGCTTCATACAAATGGAATACAAGCTTGCTCTATTCAGCACTCAGAATTCAGCATCCAAATTCAGTGCAAACATACCAGATAGGACTAGTAGTCCTGGGTGCCAAGCCATAAAAGGCTTTATGGGTAAAAACTAATACTGACTTGTACTTAGAAGTCCACTGCCAGCCAATCCAGTGCCCACAAAATCAGTAAATAAGGCACGTTATTTGTCCAGTATACCATAAAATTCTGGAGTCTATAAACTAACTGGGCATTGGGCAAAACGTTTTCAACCAAGGTACTTCAAATGGACTAACTTACACAATGTGTCCAAACCCATAGGACCCATGACTCTCATAGAACTGAAATTTTATAAAACAATTTTATGACATAAACATTCACCTTATAAGCATTTAGTGACATAATACACAGTGTCATCAAACATTTCCTCTGGTCAACTTCTGATTTTTGACTATGCTATACAGTTCAACATGGCCTACTTTCAAAGCAAATTCATCTTTGAATATCTTCTTGAATTTTAAAGAACTTTTCTAGTAAAGATGGTATATTAAAAGCTCTACCACTATTGAAGGCATTGAGGAATCTGGTAAGGCAATAGCTATGAAACAATGAACCAACAGGTCATGGGTTGCCCAGTAGTTTCTGTTCAGAGTATATCATTAAATGGGAAAAAATCTAATTTCTTTCCTCTAGGATCAAAAATATTGATAGATTACAGAGATCCTCAAAAGTTTGTGAACACTTTTAAATGTTCAATATTTTTGCATAAATATGCTCTACAACATGACTTAGAATTCATAACTTAGAACTATATAAATAGAAACAAAATCAAGAAATTAGTCAACTGTATGACAAGAATGCATTACCTTTGTTCATTTATTCATTGAAGAAAGTGACCCTAAGTTACATATTTATATATGGGAAAAGAATGTGAACGTTTATTTTCAGCAACTAGCCTGCCAATTGGTCAGCAATAATTACATTTACAATAACTATTGATCAATCCTAAACATTGGCTTGGAGTAATTTTAGCCTACCCTTCTTTAAAAACAGCTTCAACTTAGGTGTCAAGAATGCCATCCTGCTGCACCAGCTATTCTTTGTCAGATGCCAGTCTGCCATAACCAACGAGGGGAGGGAGTTGCAGGGAGGAAGAAGGAGGGCTGGGATAAGGGGAATCAAAACTATTCTTCTTTTATCCTGTGAGAGCAGCTGACCATTCCAAGGTCATGGAATGGAATGCAACACCATCCCTCCCACAAGTCAGGGCCATCCATTTCTACAGGATGAAGGTCAAAACTTTGCCTTCTTCTGCTTTAACCATTCTTTGGTCATACAACTTGTGCTTGTTGGATTATTGCCTTGCTTCATGATAAGACTTTGTCTTGAACTTTTAATTCACAGGCACTTGTTTTGACATTTTCTTGCTGCTGTAATTCAGAATTCATGTTTCCATCAGTAACGATAAATTGTCTTGATCCAGAGGCAACAAAGTGTGCCCAAATCTAGTTAATGCCACCATCACTTTTCACAAATGGGATGAGGTTCTTACACCAGAATTCAGTGTTTGTCTTTTGCCAAATGTAACACTTCGTTCAAGCCTAATATTTCAATTTGCATCTCATCTATCCACAGGTTAATCTTCCAATAGCCTTCTGTCTTATCCATATGGACTTCTATAAACTGTAGGCAGGAAGCAATGTTCCTTTTTTAAAAAGTAATGGCTTTTTCTTTGCAATTCTATCGTACACAGCATTGTTCCATGTTCTCCCAGTGGTGGTCTCATGAACATTGGCATTTGCAAATGCAAGAGAAGCTTTTAATTATTTAGGCACAACCCAGGGTTGAGACAGTATGGAGCATTAATGCTATGCTCTTGGTTTTCTCTTCGTTGATCAATCATTCATTGGGAGAATGTTGAATTGCTTCCATTTATACACAATCTACTGAACAGTTGATTATAGTTTTGTCACCTTCTGGTGAGCATCAACAACTGTTTTTCAGAGATCTTCAGAAATATCTTGTGTTGAAGCCGTGACACACTTCCACACACTTGTGTTATGATGATCAAACTTTAATAGGGAATACCTAGCATTCTATTTTTAAAAAATAAGGTAGGATTCCCACAGACACTCTGACACCTCATTATCATTCCATTGATTGAACATCTGAGACTAATTTCCCTAATTTCAAATGAACTAATAATATTAGAGGTCCACATATCTTTGACACACACAAATATATACATTTAGATCATTTTCGTCAACAAATAAATGAACAAGTTTAATGGTTTTTACATGTTTGTTTATTTAGGCTATCTTCTGTCTAATTTTAGGACCTGGGTGGAGAACATATCACATTTTAAGTCATATTTATGAAAAATATTGAAAATTCAAACAGATTTACAAACACCACAGTACTTTTTGACAAGTAAGCCTTAGAACTAACCAGCAATGAAGGCAACAAATTTTTTAAACGTTTTATGCTTGAAAACTGTACATAGGATTGCAAATATCAAGTTTATGCTGCTGCTCTGCCAAATAATCTGTAGAATGAACCACAAAATAATTCAACTGGTAAGTAAGACCAGAGAATGAAATTAAACTAGAACCAGTATTCTGAAATAGATTAGCTAAATAAAAAATGTTTTTATTTCTAAATCTATAACTACAGGAAGTCCTCAACTTAACCCCACAACTGAGCCCAAAATTTCCATTTCCATTTCAGCAAGATAATTGTTAAGAGTGTTTTATGACATTTCTTGCCATCATGGTTAAGTAAATCACTGCAGTTGTTTAGCAATACAGTTGTTAAGTGAATCTGGCTTCTCCATTGATTTTGCTTGTCAGGTTACAAAAGGTGATCACATGACCCTGAGATACTGCAACTGTCATAAATACTTGTCAGCTAACCCTGCATCCAAATTTTGATCATGTGACCATGGGAATGCTGCAACAGTTTTGAGTGTGGAAAATGGTCATAAGTCACATTTTTCACCGCCATTGTAACTTTGAGCAGTCACTAAATGGATCGTTATAAGACAAGGACTATCTCTAATGTCATGAAACTATTGAGAAATTGTAGTCACGTGCAAAACAACCTAGTTATTTATTTTATTTATTTATTTATTTATTTAATCATATTTATATACCGCCCTATCTCCCGAAGGACTCAGGGCGGTTCACAGGCACTTAAAAAACACATAAATACAATATAAAAACAATTTAAAAACTTATTCTAAAAGCCCGTTAATTAAATATAAAAATAAAACCCAATTAAAACCATAAATTTAAAATCTAGCTCAGTCCTGCACAATTAAATAAGTATGTTTTAAGCCCGTGGCGGAAGGTCCGAAGGTCCGGAAGCTGACGAAGTCCGGGGGGTAGTTCGTTCCAGAGGGTGGGAGCCCCCACAGAGAAGGCCCTTCCCCTGGGCGTCGCCAGACGACATTGCCTCGCTGACGGCACCCTGAGGAGACAATCCAACATAATTCCCCTCCTTCCCCCCCAAAAAAATAGAATCACACATATTAAAAGGAGTATATTTTTAAAATATCTGATAGCATAAAAGTATAAAATGCTTCTAAAACAAATTGCAACAAACAATATTACAACTGCTTTAAACTATTTGTTTCAATTAAGAACATGCTTAAGAAATACATTTTTCTTTCCGAAACATATGGTTTAGTGACTATAGAATACAAATAGCTAGAAAGCTTTTAAGTTAACTTAGATGTGACAATCTGGCATAATTTATTGTTTAAGTCATTTGGATAATGCTTCCATCTATTCTCAGTACAGTTAAAGCCAACACATTGCTATTTGAAAAATTAACCAAAGATGAATATGCAAGGTTCCCCAAAAGCGATAATATAAAATTAAAAACAGCAAGACTCACTAGTATAAAACTTCATTGGCTTCATGCCGCTCATATCTCACGGTTTCACACATGATTCTGTAAAACAATTTTTAAAAATTTATAATGAGATATAATAATTTAGCTAATTATTTCGATTTAGCATTAATTTTCATGACTGCTTTAGGCATTAAGTTCCTTGTCCTCTCTACTTGTATTATTAAAGTCATATGGACCAGTTCAGAAGGGGCTAAACCTATAACCTATACAATATTATGTTATCCTTTGCCTAATTGCAAAGACTATTAGATATCTGAATTATTTTCCTTTGTGATCTGCAATATTAGGTGGGGGAGAGAAGACAAGAGGCAACAACGAGAAAAGTATACATCAGAAAAGAAGGCAATTTCATCCATTTTGGTCTTTGCTTATTCCTACCTTTTTTTAATTCCATATAATAATGGCATATGCCATTCCCAAATAGATCAATTACTGTCAGTAATATTAAATTGTAATTGGTTTCCACATATATATCAAAACAGATGAACAGAATGTAGTTCCTGTGTTTATTATATTCTGTGATATCTCATTTTGCATAATTGCCAACATGATAGAAGATGTTATTTTACTATAAATTAAATAACATTGAGTTTTAAGAAATGGTCAACTGAGAGAAGACATAATGAACTCTGTGCTTTATGAAAACATTTAAAATAATTCACAAAATAGTGAGAACAAAATTATGCTATTTAGAAAGACCTTGACAACATTGTCCAGAAATTTATTAAGAAGCATATGAGAGAACCAGGGCAAAATATTAATGAATCCTTTATTAATATCAGAAAGGATACTCTACAATAGAGTGTTTATATGCAGATGTCTACACGACACACTTGATTGTGAGTGATCAGAACATTACTTGGTGCTGACATAGCTGAAGCTCGTTCAAGAGGCTCATTCAAGATGAGAAGCCGGCTTCTCAGAGACAGCCTACATACACAATGGCAATAATTCCTAATGATTTGCTAATGAAGAATTCTATGTTGAGGCTTTTTTTTCATAAAAGCATTATCACTAAATAGTAAGTTAAGCCGAATAATTGCCATAATTGTATATATCTTCAACTGAACTAATTATAATAGTAAAATATACCAGAAACTGAAACCATGATTACTTTTTAAAGATAGCAGTAAAATGTCTATCCTTTAATGTACAGTAGATATTTGAAATAATTAATGTATTTAGCAGAGTGTCCAGAGTATATATATTTTCTTAATAAATCTACATTTTGATGAAATATAACTTCTCATGTGTATTAATTCCAATTAAAAGTAAAACTGGTAGCATTCCTAAATGAAAATTGCCAAGTTGAAACATGAAGAAACCATCACTTCCATTTGGTTGTAGATACTTGATTTTTGCTCAGCTTTTCTACAGCAACTGTCATGGTTAAATACAGTCATTTCAAACTTCCAGAAGTCATCTTTGACATTTCATAATGATAATTAGCAAATTCTAGTTGTTCATGAAACAATGCTGTGAGAAATCTGATGGATACAAATGCCTCTCCCACGTAGCTTACTCACAATTGTCTAACAGAGATCCATATTTTATCAAATAAGAGAAGCAGGTTTGAAGTTGATTTAGATGAAGTTACACCCTATAGATTCACATCTTCTCTAATCCAGTTCTTCCACTTGAAATTTAGATATCATTTAGATACCATTGGGGGCTAATTTTGATTAAGCAACTCTAGTTTACCAGATGCAACATTTCCTAAATAGAAAAAGCCAGGCCACAATCATTTGTGGGGCCTCTGTGGCTCAGGCTGCTAATGCAGACTGTTATTAACAGCAGCAGCCTGCAATTACTGCAGGTTCTAGTCCCACCAGGCCCAAGGTTGACTCAGCCTTCCATCCTTTATAAGGTAGGTAAAATGAGGATCCAGATTGTTGGGGGCAATAAGTTGACTTTGTATATAAATATACAAATAGAATGAAGACTATTGCTAACATAGTGTAAGCCGCCCTGAGTCTTCGGAGAAGGGCGGGATATAAATGTAAATTTTAAAAAAATTGTGTTGTTATCCTTCAACCTTATTAGTTCGTGAGACTGCATTTACAGATATTTCAGAGGCTGAATCTGATGAAAATCATATTTAATAAAACCTTGTTCCTGAAGCCTGTTTCAAGTAAGGTTAAGTTAAAGTGCCAAGTTATTTTTTTAAATATATACTGCTTGCAGCCTGTAACCTTAAGGACTGCTTTCCTTCAACATGCCTGAAAAATCATCCATTGACCCCTTTCTCTAAGAGGTCAACAACATTTTTCCAAATAAGTACCAGAGGCATGTTTGCAACTAATAAATGAAGATAATAATAATTAATAGCAATAGCGCTTAAGACTTATATACTGCTTCATGATGCTTTACTGCCCTCGCTAAGCGGTTTACAGAGTCAGCATATTGCCCTCAACAAACTGGGTCTTCATTTAACCAAACTCAGAAGGATAGAAGGCAGAATCAGCCTTGAACCAGTCAGGATTATATAGGATAATTAAACCTAATTAAACTATAATATTACATATTTATTTAAGTAATATGTTATTTTAAGAATACAGCAAGCCATCCACAAGAGCAGCCAAACAGAAGGCCACTCTCTTCACCCTCTTGGGTTGGCCAATTGACTATTTTTCAAGACTATGGGTCAGATAATTTCAGATGGCAGGCCACATCTGGACTGCTGTTATAATTTATAATATGTGGCAACTAATAAGTAGGCTGATTTGGTTGCAGAACTCTGATAATTAATTTTTTTTCCCATAAGACATGAGTCCCCAACCTCCAAGCCACGGTCTGGTACTGGTCCGCAGCCTGTTGATAACTGGACAGAAGTGGCAGTTGAGCGTGCGAAGCTTCATTTGCGCATGCACAAAATCTAGGTTGTGCATGAGAAACCATCCCCTCCTCATGATCACCGCTTCCGCCACTGCTGGTCCACAGAGCCAAAAAGGTTGGGAACAACTGTCATAAGGATTTTGCCAGGCACTAATGCTACTTTTATCTAATGATCGTAAAATTTTAAAACTCATTTAGGAACTTGGCTCAGCATTCTTTTGGTTTCTAGTTTACTTTTACTGGAGCAACTTACACATATGAAATACATATGTGCACACACCAAAAAAATCCACATACTTATATTTTAATTTGAAATTTCATATACTTGTAAACATTTCAATTTGAAATTGGAAATTCTCTATATTTTTTTAATTCCTCTACAAGGAAAAACAAGATAAATACTTTTACATTAATTGTTAACTTTATTAAGATTCTAGAAGACATTTATATAAATAAAAATAATGATGGGCACATTTTTCTCCATTCACTGAAAACTGTCTAATAATTCATGATAGTCATGCAGAATAATAAGAGGTCAGTTTTATTTGAAAAATGAGTATATACAGTTTCACCTAAACCATTATTTACTTCTGATTTGTGTTATTTTTCTTTAATGTTAATTTTATCTATAATAAAAATAATTATATTAAAAAATTGCAAGGTGGTAGTCAATTAAAATAATACTTTGTAACAAAACTGTATAGGCCTAAAAACAGAATGAAATGCAATCAATTCAGCTTACCTGAGCTGATGTTCTCTTAAATTAGACAAAGCTTCCATTCCATGTAAATAAGAATATACAATCTCCAAATCCTGGAAAAAGAAGAGAACAAACATTTAAAATAGTATGAGAAAGTATGAGAGGTTCCTATTTGTATAATAAAAGGAACTCAAAACAAATGATCATTGTATATAGAGTGTATTATTACACGTACTGTATGTGATCATTTCTTAATTCCATAACAGGATTTTTTTCTGAGAAAACTGATTCCCTGGACGTAATTTCAATTTTAATTTAATAACATTTTAATTAATGATTTCAGTTACTGCAAATCCTGCCCATTCTACATACTATCATAAGTCTTATATTTGAAAGTTAGGATGACTCTAAATTCTAGCTGAAAAATATGTCCATCTCAGAGATATTCCAAAAGCTCACATATAAATCCACGTCCAACATACAAAAGAAATAAAGGTGGAAAGGAGATTAACCAAGTTAAAAGGGTAGAATACAAATGAAAAATAGCATTATTTTAAAGCTTTTTTTCTGCTTAAATATGTTTCTTTTAAAAATATAGAATTGTTAAGAACTTATGAATCAAAATTATATGAGATTGTACCAATAATAGGAAATAAGATATGGAAGTAAATTGATGTATCTTGCTAAATGCTTAGATTTATAAACAAAAACAAAACAGATAATTAAGTAAGGAAATGATCCAGATAAATACAATTACATTTACACTGAACATTTAAAACATACATTATTCTATCAGTTTTGAAATATTTTCCACTCATAAGACTGGCAAAGAAAAATAGTTCCAGGATTAATTTTTTTAAAATATGCAAAACATACAAAAACTATGCCACAGTGATTATTATAAAGGGGGGGTATTGGTTGGTAGTTTTAATTTTCATGAACTTCGATATAGTGAAAGATAACACAGAAAATTACACAAAAATATTTAACACTAATGCTGAAAAGCAATGCAGATAGTCTCAATTAATGACAACTGGTTCACCTATTGTTTGAATTTACGAGGGCATTGAAGCCGAGTACCTGTGCACCTGTACACCTGTGCATCCTTGCGTTCAAAATTACTATGTTGCTGAACAAAGAGAATTACAACCTATGCTGAAGTAAGCCTACAGTCACATGATCAAAGTGCAGATGCTTGGCAGCCAATTCCTTCCACTTGCCTCTTCCACCCCACCCCACCCACCATCTATATCCTTAAACAACAGTGCAATGGGATCCACACACAAACCCTTCCTATGAAGGGCTGAACACCTAGGAAGTCTCCACAGTGGGACCCAAAGCAGTTGCCCAATGGGAAGTTCTAAATGTCTAGGAGATTCTAAGACATTTAGATTGTGCCGTGGTATGAGCCAGACACCCTCCCCAAATTCTTGGAAAACTGCAGCCCAATCACCCTCACTCCCTGCAATCTACCATGCCTGCTGACTGTTTTCTTCCTCCTATGAGGCCACCAGGCATGAAGAAGGAAAATGTTAAAGGCAGCTGCTCAGCTGCAGCATCTTAAAATGCCCCTTTTTTCATGCTCCTGGAAAGGGCTGGAACACTCCAGGTGACAATAGAGAAAAAAGAAAAAAAGCTGTCCTCATTTTCCCAAGAACATGCAGAAGTCCCTCAACTCCAAAATGAAGTATTATCTGCCTTTAGCATTTCTTCTTCTTTCAAAGGGCCAGGCTGGGTATGTCTCATAAGTTTGATGGTTTTCAGAAGTGGCCCACTGTGAAGACTTCCTCAGTGTTTTATGCTTCCTGAGCATGGTGCCTTTTTGCTGCGCTGCTGGGCTGGAGCAGCTGCAGCTTCTTTCCATGGCATCCCTGTGTTTGTGCAGCACTGTAGCAACCCGTAACTTGTGCACAGCCTACACCGTGCTCCCAGGGATTACTCTAACCCCTGAGGCATCACTTGCTCTCCTTAATGACCATGCTTGGGAATATCAGGATGCAGTTATAAAGAATGTGGTGACCTGCTCAATGGCTGCAACTATTTATGACCAAAATTCCAGGCCCAATTGTTGTCATAAGTCGAGAAATATCTGTATTTTCCTTCTTTTTAAACAAATTAAACAGGGACTCATTTAGTGAATATCAATCTTACAAGTTGGTTTGCAACTATAGTTAAGCCTGTTACACAAACCAACTTAAACCACAATCCAGAACATCCTAAATAAACCAGAAGAAGAAAAAAACCAGAAGTCATCAACAACATACATTGTAAGCAAAACCAGGATACAATAAGACCACAATAAGACACCAGTATTATCCAATATCTGAGACAAACAGGCAGACATCTAGCAGATCACATCTATGAACACCGACTGAAAGTCAGAAGACATGATGAAAACTGCTTAATTTCACTACACATGGATTGGCTAAATCATAATTTCAACTGGGAATCTGTGAGTATCTTAGACCAAGCCAAGTCCAAAACCGCTATAAAATTCCTAGAAGTCTGGCACTTAGACAAATCAGCAATAAATAGGTACACAGACATAAACAACATCTAAACATCATTCAAAAGAGACAATCAAAAAAGCCAAAAAAGAAACAAAAATAACAAAATGGCTCTTCATCAGCAACCAAAACCCAGATGGAAATAGAGTAACACCAATATTAACATTAGAGTAACAATCACAAACAATACCTCAATCAAGGCATGCCAAACAAGTAAACAACAACTCAATCAAGGAATCATCAAGAACACTCCTACCAACATTGACAGAGCAAGCCAATAGTATATAAAATAAGAACTAACCCCCATCATCCTTTACTGATGAGGTTACCTAGTTTGACAATGAAACATCTAAAAGAAAACAGAGAGCTCAGAGAGCACCAAGAATCCCAAAATTCAATTCAATCCTGAGTTACAAATATTTTCTTCTATCTGTATAAAACTTTCTAGAATCATTTTACATATCTTAATATCAGTGATTGTAAAAGCTGGAGCAAACCCAGATATCATTTACTTCAACTCCAATCTATTACTACAGAGCCCAATGGATGGCCATCTGTTTAAACATATCCAAAGTAGAAATCTAAGTAGAATCTATCCTTTGATCTTCTCTATATATTTTCCCATCTTCGATGAATGTACTCCCATGGTACATCAAATATAATTTGGGAATCCTCTTTGATTCCCAATTGTTAATGCATTTATAGAAAGCAGCAGTGACAAGAAGGTAGTTTATATAGTATATCTAGTACAACTATAATCACTTTGTAGCTTGGAATTGGCAATCATTATTTATAACTTGGTAACCAATGCATCTTGATTAGTCCAGCATTCTTTATATGGAAAAATCCTTAAAAAGCATCCTGAAATTATATTTGATACAAAATGTGGTGGCAAAACTGCTGACTAGTGCAGGATACAGTGATCATGTGAAGTTTGTATTGAAAGAACTACCTACGGTGATGTTGCCTATAGAAAGAATATAAGCTACTGCTGTGGTTTATAAAGCTTTAAAAACTTTTTGCAGAGAATACACTGTCTCTGTAAACTAAAAAAAAGTAACTTCTAGCCCTTTAAGTAGAATGTGGAAAATAAGATTTTTGTAATGGCCCCTTTGTTTTTCTACAATAAATTGGGAAGCTTTTGTACCATTGTGTGACTGTTTATCTATTGTAACCTGACAGCCAGATAAGAGTAAATTCTATTTTTAAGTCGTTTTTTATTTATACTTAAATATTTTGAAGACAGTGTATTGTCCAAGCACTTCGTTTTACAAAAGAAAAAAATAACAGATATACTGATAGTGATAATGATAATGATAATACACGTGATAATTATAACCATATTTATAATTACGTTAGCTTAAAAGGTAAAGGTTCCCCTCGCACATATGTGCTAGTCATTCCCGACTCTAGGGGGCGGTGCTCATCTCCATTTCAAAGCCGAAGAGCCAGCGCTGTCCGAAGATGTCTCCGTGGTCATGTGGCCAACATGACTAAATGCCAAAGGTGCACAGAACATTGTTACCTTCCCACCAAAGGTGGTCCCTATTTTTCTACTGGCATTTTTTACGTGCTTTTGAACTGCTAGGTTGGCAGAAGCTGGGACAAGTAACGGGAGCTCACCCCGTTACATGACACTAGGGATTTGAACCACTGACCTTTTGATCGACAAGCTCAGCATCGTAGCCACTGAGTCACCACATCCCTTATGTTAGTTTATTTATGATCATATTAATTGTACTAGCATGCTTAGAATTACAAACATTCATATTTTACTTACACATAATAATAATCTTTCTTCATCTAACTTTTACCTCTTATCTCTAACCATTGATAAAACCTATTCCACATTGAAATGTACTCTGTATCTCCTTTATCTTTTATTTTCAATGTCAATCTATCCATATCTGCACAGACCAATATTTTCCGAATTATATTTTCATCTGGTGGGTTGTTCCCATTTTTCCAATATTGTGCAAATACAATTCTTGCTGCTGTCAATACATGTAGCATTAAGTATATAGTCCCTTTATCATAACTTTCTGGTATTATACCTAACAAAAATATATTAAAACCAAATATTTGGCTTTAAATCTATATGCTGCTTAATCATTTTTTCCAGTTATGTATGTATTTTTGTCCAATATTTTCTTGCTTTCATGCATGTCCATCATATTTACAAGAGTAAATTCTTCAAGGAGGTGCAGTTGTTTCTCTGGTCCTGACGGTCTGTTTATAAGAAATGAAAAAAGTGTGCCTATTATCAAACTTTTAATTGTTAGTTATGTTAATGGTATTTTATTGATGGACTCTGCATTGATTCCACAATTATATTTTGCTGTGAAGTAAAGTAAAGTAATTGCCAAATACCAATAATTATAAGTAACTCATCAATATCCATAAAACTGAAAGGATTAAATCCAAGATTCTATGCATGCACAACTGGAAAAAAGGTAGGGACTTCTGTTATCTTTTAATAGTTCTTGAAATCAAAACTATTATTCAGGCCAGTTCATAGACAGGATAGTTGAATACCATGCTAAATCTTCAGAAGATGTACTTAGTTGTATTTAGAATAGGGTTTCCCAACTTGGATAATATTGTGATGTGTAGACTTTAACTTCCAGAATTTCCAGCTAATGCAGCCACTGCTAATAACTCTGAGAATTGAAGTTCACATATCTCAGCTGTTACCTAGGTTGGAAAATGCTGGTTTGTAATGGTATGTGGGAATGACCTTAGAAGGAGAGCCACAGTCTGGATAACCATCATGTAAAAGATATCTCCGGGCACAGAAAAAAGGAGGACGAAATAGGAAATGTTTCAGAAGTGACCTTGCCTAGTT